>NC_064044.1:7312500-7616806 GCF_932526225.1 Nematostella vectensis
ACAGAAATGGGATTAGCCTGAGTATCAGGCGATTTTATTTTTCAAAAGTCGGAGAGGAAAAATAAAAGTACAACTGACACAAGTACTAGACGCGACGCCTGCCGCCCCATCTCAGGCTACTGTCAAAATATGTTGGCTGTCAATTTTCCAATGACTCGCGTGGTGGCACAATCAAATGCCCAAATCAAATTATAAACAGCATTTATGTAAAACAAAACTACATTGGTGTTATATGCAAGGGTAATAATTTTAGTAATGACGAACTGAAAAGAAACGCAAAGATAGTTCACGGCTCAGGAGATTTACAATTTAAGTATATGACTGCAGATCCACACATCACTAAAATACTACAGGATATTCACATCACCAATTTACTACAGGCTTTTTCGTAATAGACAAACCGCTGCTTGAACACAGAGATGGAACACTAGAAAAGTCTAAGGTATTTTAGATAAGATATATATATATATATATATATATATATATAGTGTTAGTTTGAGAAAAATACAAACTACATAGGTTTCCCTACAGGTCTGTTTCGTGGTTGCCCACTCATCAGGGGATTTTCAAAATCCCCTGATGAGTGGGCAACCACGAAACAGACCTGTAGGGAAACCTATGTAGTTTGTATTTTTCTCAAACCAACACCACACACCGCTCCACTCTCGAGCATTGAGCACCTTCTTATATATATATATATGCCTGGAGCATAACAAACATAATAAATGTCACCAAACAAACAGTGTTCTCCACCAACTGTAATCAGACCAATTAACAACAGAAAGTTGATTAGATGTAGTACAGAGGGGGCAAAGAGTCCCTAAAGTAGGAAGCAAAGAATGATATATAATTATGAACTGACAGACAGACCGACAGACAGACTGACAGATGGACCGACTAACCTGTAATGTGTAGCTGCCCTGTGCCATGTGGGATACCGAGAAGGATGACTGAGTGAGGTCCTGTGTGTGGAGGGAGGGACAGGCATGCTGGAAAGGGCTCGAATTCAACACCCTCAGTACACAAAACCTGAATGGACAAATATAAGAATCATGAAGAATGCAGCCCAGTAACTAGGGGGTCATGGGAATTTGGAAGAACACAACATTATATTTCATTTTTTCAGTTTTTATTCACATTTGTGCAGCATTTCTCTTTCAAGCATTGTGCAGATTTTTCCTGTCAAGTCAATAGTTCTGGGAGCTACAGTATCATCAATACTTGTCATCATATTTATCCCATAGCCTTACCATTTTACTGACTTTGAGCTCAAAAGGCATAGGATTAAAGACCTCCATGGACACCTGACCAACCTCCCCTTGTACCCACAGGGTTGCTGCAATCAAGATATACAATATGTAGTAAGATGGCTGAGATACTTAAACAAACTACAGGCTGTTTCATATTTTCCTCCATACAAGTCCTTACAGTGTGATGCATGCCATGACCACCGGGACAGTGGTAAGAAGCAAGCCAATACTATTATAATTCTGTTCTGCAACTTCTACTTTTATGCTTTATGTTTTGTTTCTGTGTATGTATGTATGTGTGCCCTGACCTACTGCACATTGTACTTATTTTTCTGGCATCTACTGTATCCTCGTTAACCCTTCGGTTATTTCAGATGCCAGTACCCCTAAAATATATATTTTGTTTTTTGATCTTATAGAGTATCTATGTAAGCTTGGGGTAAATAAATGTTTGTTGTTGTTGTTGTTGTTGCTTTTGTTGTTGTTGTCAATAAAGAGGCAAAAAAAGCAACCCTGTATGTCAGAGAAATGTTTCAGGGTGTGCTTCCAAGCATGAAGGGAGACTACTGGTAATGAAGCTCATTTCATTTCAAACTGTGATTCTCGCATCGCAAATGGCTAACTTTTAATTAAACGTCTTGCTGGTCATGGAACGGCATAATTCATCAATTATCCTGTGGCCTCAGCCTAGGTGTTGGTGGGGATGTTGGACATAAATTCAACATTTGAATAAATAAATGAGATCAAATTAAAACAATTTCACAAAGTTATACTGCATCAGAGAAATATACATACTTTTTCTCTTCCTGGCCTCCTTTGGGCTTCGCCGCAGTGAGGAAAATATGAATGGGCCCTTGTTGGGCAAGGCAGCGGTAGACAGCTTTTTCCTTCCAACAGGTTTTAGATGTGGTGCAAGAGGGTGAACGTGGAGGCATCTGGAGGCACAACAGGGAAACAAAACTCATGTTTACTAACAAAACAAGAAACTAATTTAGCACTTGGAATACCCAGAAATAAATTATGGTGATTATCATCATTACTGCAAAAGTGGATCCATGAGTTCCAATCAGGAGGAGAAGCAAAGCTATTAAGGATGTTCTATTCAATATTTGTAGGTGTGGATTCTCTTTCATTTCCAGCTGCATTGTCACCAGTTTACTTCCGGTCGATTAAATAACAATCTCCGATGATTTCACAAAAAATATTTCAAAATATTGAAAGCAGTGTGTCTAGTGGAAGTTTCTTTGAGGATGTGAGTGATAATTTAGTGTGGATGGCTTGTTAAATGGTGTGGATTCTAATAGGTTTTGAGGTTGAGGTTTCCGTCTGGAAGTGAACTAGTGACAATGCTGTTTTAATATTAAAATTTATGGGAACAATATATATATATATATATATATATATATATATATATATATTAATATTTCTTGGTCCACCCCTAGATCTGCCCATGTATTACCAACCTAACAAGAGGCATTCTTGCAAGGCAGAGAGCTGGTTGTATCTCCTCTGACACCCCAACAACATTTTCTGATGATGCGGCGAGTGCTGATGGTGAACCAGAGCACTGTCTGGCAATATTATCCAGTCCAGAGGCAATGTCCGACTTCTCTGCGTCTGTCAGGTACTCATGCATCTCATGGAGCAGGAATGCCATATGTCTGCATAGAAACAGAGTACTGAATGACAGTGGTATGGCTAGTAAGATCATGTACTCTACACTAGACAAGCTGGCATGGTGGAATCTGAGAAGGATAAATCAACAGAAGGCTGAAATGGTATGTTAGGTGCCTTAAGGCCTGGCTAAACATGCAAACATGTTTGTCAAACATTGAAATCGAACACTCGCGCCAGCATGTTTGGCGAAGTGGTTAAACACAAAAACATTTTCACAAAACATGGGCGTGCACACTTTTTCCGTTATGATTACGCGAGAAATCAAAGTGGCTCCATGGCAATTTCAAGCAGTGATTGGATAAAATCACAAAGCGCACACAATGTTTTGTTTGGTGAGTGGCTAAACAATAAAACATTTGCGTTCAACGCAAGTGTTTGATGAAAATGTTTTGATCTCGTGCAATCTGGTCGTGTTGTGGAAGCCAATTGAGTGCCATGTTTTGTGGGTGGCTAAACGTACAAACATTTGCGTCAAACGCAATGTTTGACAAACATGTTTGAGTGATTAGCCAGACCTTTACAGTCTCATTTTGCTCATTACATGAATACATGAGTATTTCCAAATGCTTTTTCACACCTCATTGGCAGACGTGGGTCGCCCAGCCTTCGGGCAGTGAAGACTAGCTCATTCATCAGTCGGATCTGAAGACTAGGCCAGCCATATGGGTGGTCTGTTTCAACAAAACACACGACATTACAACAACAGAAGAACAGAATAGGAGAAACAATAGAGCAAATGATACAGTGCCCCCCAAAGGAGGGGTAGTCAGCTATAAATAGAGAGCTTAAGAAAGTCAAACAGTGTTGACCGCCAAGTGGAACATATGTTTGTAGTGACAAATTCTTAGTGACAGTAAAGAATGGTTGACTCACCTTTTAAAAAGTCATTCTTATCAAGTAAGATCTTGTAGCCTTTGATGGCTTGAAGAAGTAGAGAATAAGACTAGGGGCAAAAAGTAGACAAACTCAAAATTAGAAACTGGGCACTACAAATAATTAGGAAAATAGCCAATACAGGCCTTTTCCACCTTAATCATGTGCAAAAAGAATAATTTTGACCAATCAGAGCACCAACAGCATAGTATGTACTTATTCAATTTGCTTTTACTTGAGTTTGCTATCAGGTAGTAGGTCAGTCTACTTACAGCAGGCCATGCCGGAGAGGGAAGTGAAGGGGAGACGCACTGCATGGCTGCCACCCTTGTGAAGAACGCTGCCTTACGATGAAAACCTAGATGGGTATAGAGCTTAGCAGCAGAGCTGTATCGCTGTATCTGAAGTGAGATAAAAAAGAACCTGCTTACCGCAATGATTCGAACAAGTGCCTTCCTTTAAATAAACACGCCCTCCCCAATAAGCTCCCCCCATCGACCTCGAATTTTGGAACATGCTCCCCCTCCCCAATAAGCGCCTCCTCCCCCTAAAAAATTTCCAAACAAAAACACCACTTGAATGGTGTAAATCTTCATGTTATTTAGCTTGCATTGACATTCTCACATTAGAATGATCTGGTCAGCAATTTATAACCAATGAAATCTCCTCCATAAATGTACTGTATTAATTCTAACATATTTTTTACTGACAGTTTATCACAATTAAAATGTAGTTCTCAATTTATTCAGAAGCTGGTATTTTCCACTGAAATTAAATAAGTACCCCCTCCCCAATTAGCCCCCCCAAAGACCTGAAAAATGAAATAAGGGCCCCGCCAGCTGCAAGAGCTTCTTTTATTTAATGGTCTACTGTACCTTTTCTTGGTCAGTGAGTGTAATGTTAACAGAGAGAGCATTCTGTAAGGCCATACTAGCATCTATTGGTTTCTGCGAGAGATGACAATTGGATTTTTAAGAATTCTGTTTACACTAAAGAAAATCTCAACAAAGACAAGATTCAGCCTGTACCTTTTGTGAAATCAAGAGTCGGGTCAGCTTTAGGTGAGCTTCTACTTCAACAATGGATGCACCTTTGATCTATGAGATTAATTTAAGTAAAGTTGGTGTCATTCATTTGTCCATTCTATTTGTCTTATTGGTCCCAGAAGCCAAAGTATAAAGTTTGGAGATAAATTTATTGACAAGATGCAATTATTATTATCCAACCTTGTCATACCAAAAATTTCAAAGGTAGTTGAAGCTAAAGATCAGAACAATAAAAATTCTTTATAATTCTAAAGGATCAATGTTTAAGAAAAAGGTTGTGAGCTTTCTCATGAATTGTAAAAACTAAATCTGGCATACATAAAAAAAAAACATAATTTATTTTGTGTAAAGCTAAGTCCTTCAAATAAAGTTTGCAGCTTTCTCAATAATAAATCCACAATCTTCACTTACCCTTCCATAAAGATAAATTGCTTCTGAAAGTCTCTCATAGACCTCCTCATAAGTAAACGCTGTAACATTTCTAAACTTTGCCTCATCTACATCATTTCCAAGTCCATTATTAGTGACATTGGCAGCTTTGGCTGCACAGTCTGTCGGGAGAACCAAAGACTTTGTTCCATTATCTTTACCCACTAAATTGATAGCTACAGAAGATGCACACTGCCCTTCAATTGAGCCAGCCACCCAAAGCAGGTCATTGATGGCACGTAAGTGTTCTATTGCAAGGAAGTAGTGGCAAAGAGCGTCCTGTGGAAGACCAACTAGCAGGCTAAGGTCAGCAAGGTATTTTCTGCTTCTGCCAATAAACTTTCTCTTGAAGCCCCTGAAAAAGGAAAAGGCAACTGTATGTTCTGGCAAAGTGACAAACTGTTGAATTTCTGCTGTTATGCTTTAGATTTGAATTTTCAGTCATTTCTAATGATGTAACTCATACTCCACACTACCCCAATGTAACCCTAATGTTTGAGGGTTTGAGTAATAGGGTTCTACTGCACATAATTAAACCAAATCAATACTGCCCAGAAGTATCATTTTCTTGTCATCTATAATTCATTTTTGTGATAATAAAGCCTATATTCGGTGTAGTGCAGGGGCAAGGGGGGGGGGGGGGGCTGTCACCACTCCAAGTAGAGTTTTAATTTAACAAAGGACATATTTAAAAAAATATCCTCTGCCCCCCCCCCCCCACCCCCAGCAAATATAGGGATTGGCCAAGGCTTGTCCCCCTCCCCTTCAAAAAGCATAATCTACTAGCTATAGTACTGCCATGTAGTGCCAATGATATGCAAATGCCAATAAATCCCCAATCAAGACATTTTTAACACCATGGGTGGTGCAATCATTTGACACAAACATGATAAGAAATAATCACAAGTTTAAAACCAAACAAAATACCCAGCGTCAAAACAATAATGAAACGAGACATACCTGTTTTCATCGCCATTAAAATCCTGTTCAACTGGGGCATAGAGGGGAGAGACTTTATCCGGCTTCTCTGCCAGCTTGCTCATTCTCTTAGACTCCAAAACATTAAACAGAGAAGCCACAAATTCTGCCATGTGTCTTTCTAGCTCTGATTCACTATTTTCATCGTCAATAAAGACGAAATCCTTTCTACTTTGACAACCATCATCGGGTTTACAGAAAACGAAACATCGCGAGTCCAGTAATGTAGCGTCAAATTGCTTTTTCAAATCGTTGATTTTCTCTATCATTTTTTCTGTCTCTTTCGTGTTTGTACATATCGCCACAGAGATAAGTCCATGGACTTTTCTGTGTGCATGAAAAGAGCCCCATTCCAGAAAATGTGGAGATATCTGCTGTGAATATCGCAAATGAAGCGTCCTTGTCGAGTTGGGCACTTGCGCGTGTTTATATTGTGAAATTTCCTCGAACACTTTCGCGAATCGCTTGTCCCCAATGTAACCGATTGGTTTGACAAGAATCAGGATTTTCCTGTGGTTATTCAGGCTTTGCTCGAAGTCTACTCGTAACATTGTCAAGGTTTTGTGAAGGAGAAGGTTGGTGCATTTTTGTGAAGGAATTTCAGACGAAACACCAGAAATTTGTCCGCCATATTTGGATGCGCGGAGACCTCGCGCATATTTTTACGAGGTGAAGCCGCGGGACGGACAAGAGGTGCGAATGAAAATCAGTAAAACATTTAGCTGTGGGAATGAGATAAAAATTGCTCTATTGCATAATAAAGGTTCCTCCTTTTTATTTCCTACATAATAAAACTATTGAAGGCCGCTCCTCATTTAAAAAGTATCCGTCCTGAAATCAAAAATTGATAACTATTGATGCTAATATGTCGATTGTGAACCAGAAAAACCAACAGAAAATCATTATTTATATTTTTTTACAACTCATCATACCAAAAAAAAATCTTGGGGATTCAAAAATAATAGCGGATAAGTTACCCATGATTCTGCGCGAGCGTGGCCCGCCAAATTCGTTACGATGCGAAAATACGCTCACTCCATACACTTTGCCGGGGCAGCATTTTTAACATTTATCTTGTTAGAATACGACAAAAATCCTACAATATGGGACTGGGGACCTGGAGGAAAATACAAAATACTCCCTGCATTGAGTTTGGTACGTATAAACTCTGATTTTTATCCGATAACTAGCATTATTTAGAGGGGCTTTGGTATGAAAACATGAAACCTTCAAAAAGCGGGCAGTCGCCTTTGGTTAATTATTAACGTAGATTTCCTTGTAAATACATTGATTTAGCAGCCTATTACGGCTGATTGATCTTAGCCTTAGTGTTCTGTAGTAGAAAATTTCTATATGATGTGATAAAATTTCAAACCAAAAACCAAACAAGTGACGAGCTCCACCGATCACAGCAAGAAATGCAAAGATAAAATGAATTCTCAAATCGAACATCTTAGCCTTCTTTTAAATACAAGTTTTATTCTTAATATTCTTAAAGGACAAAAATACATAGATTTAAGTGCGATTGATAGTGAAGGTTTTTTTTCTTTTGTATTATACACTTCGGGTTCCCTGTGATGTAGTGTCGCGTGACATGGCGTGACAGGTGAAACTATCGCTTCTTGTGTCACGTGTTCCTAGAGTAGCGGCTTCCACCGAACATGGCGTCCCGCGCTTCAGTCTTCGTAACATTATTACACTCTTCGGCTCTTGCCTTTTTTATGTATCTTATTTATCATGATCTAAAAATTGTGACTGCTCACCTTCAAATGTACGGTGGGCGATGGAAATACCTTACTTTTCTAAGCATCGTAAGTATGAGAATATATATAATATTTTGTCTCTTTGAAATGCCCTTCAATTCTATGTTTACTAACAATGTCTCGTTGTTTCTTCATTTTTTTCCGGATAAAAGGTTCTTCTCCTAGCTAGCCAAAACACACTCAAAATCTAAAGTTTTGAGTTAACCGACACGGAACCCCCGTGAACCGATTTTGCTATTTTACAGTTAACGGAAATTGCGAAATTATCATGAATGTTTTATGTATCTTTTCGTTTCGTTTTTGTATGATGAATGTGCTTGGTAGGATTTCCATCTAATGCCAAGTAAAGCCAATAGGAATGCTTCCGTTTGATGTTTTGACACGTGGAATTTGGACTTTACTCTCAATAAGAGAAATCTATAAGGGAATATCTATTCTAAGTTTGTGATACTAAAATAAATACAAATAATTGTATATTATGAAATCGATGAAATTAAGGAATATCTTCGTGTGACTATCGATTAATCATCGATTACCAATATCAATCGATATTAATCAGCTGATTTCATCGATTAATATCGATTTATCGATTGGCAAACCGATAATCGATTTTCATCTATTAATTACGCCGGGATAAGAGGTCATCTAATATTGAAAAAAAAAAAATGATCTCATTCTATAGGTAGCAGAAGTAGCCTTCTTCCTCCTTGCCGCACTAGGGGACGTCATCTCCTTCCTGATTGGTAGACAGAGTACAACTATCACAAGCATCAGGGATCACCTATTCACTACCTTGGCTTTCCCATTTGCTGTGGTGAGTACTCCTGACAGTGGCTGATCCAGAAGTCCTCTTAAAGAAGAGGCAAAAGCAAGAGCTGGAGATTTATTGTTCTTCTCTGGATTACCTTATATTTCTTTATATTTTTAAGAAAGATTTCTGAGAATTAGGTAGCCACAGCCTACTGGACTGACCCCTAGATCGGCCCATGTCCTGGTATATTCTTGATGATTGACAGGGGATGCAATGACAGAGCTACAGATGCTCAATTCAAAAGTTCTGTTTCCTATGGAATGTGCACAGCACATTTATTTTTATTCTGATGTCATTCAATAGTTTGTAAGTGCCATGGGTTCTGGGGATTTACATCATTTGATTCTTATTTTGGTGTCATTCAACAGTTTGTTAGTGCCACCTTCTGGGGGATTTATGCTGTGGACAGAGAGTTGATCTTCCCCACTGCTTTGGATGCTATAATCCCTCCTTGGATTAATCATGGCCTGGTCAGTGAGCATTACTGTACACAGTAGACTTATAGATATCTCATAGTTGTTATCACTTGTAACACCACACCCAAGGTGTAATACAATTAATAATTATCAACCATTTGTATATTAAGTGAATATACATTTCCCCCTACTCCTGCTAAATAGTTTTTGGCATTCAATTCAGTTACTTTTTTCTTTTACACTTTGCCATGCGTTTTAGCCAAGGTTTGCATATTCATTTTTTTCTGGATATTTTATGTGTTGTAAACTGCATAATACAGGGCATAAAACATTAAAAAAGGCATATTTTGTTTTTGGATCATATAGAAGTTATTAAAGCTCTAGATTATGCTGCATGATAACTGAAATAGTTGTTAGATAGTCCTTTAAAAAATACAATATGTCAAATTTCACAATACAATAATATTTTTATTTTTTACCACAACTGTTCTGAACAATTTTTTTTCAGCACACATGGAATGCCGTTTTGATCCTTCTTGAAGGAGCTGTTGTCCATCACAAGTACCCAGTCAACAGAGCCGGGATCTTTTTTACCCTCCTCCCAGCGGCATGCTACTTGGTGTGGTAAGGACCAGCTCGAGCAGAATAATCCTCATCACCATAATTATGTATCATTATTTTACATTTCATCATCATCATCATCATCACCATCAATACATATCATAATCATCACCATCATTATATACAGTATCATAATCATAACCATTGTCAATTTCATCATGACCATTGTCATATAATGTCATCACCACCATCATCGACAATGTCATCATCACCAGCATTACATATCATCATCATCAACATCATAATCATCACCATAGTAATCAATATAAAAATTATTACCATTATTACATATCGTCATCAGAATTCTTAATTATCATCACCTTCATCAACACCACTTTTCATCTTCATGAAAAACATTATTACCACGACCACCTTCATCATTTCATATTAACTGTACTACTATCTGCATCCAGTAAGTGTAATTCATTCGAAATTTATTGAAATCCTGTATTCTACTTTGATAGGATAACATACATTGCCCAGACCCAGAACTTCTGGGTTTATCCGTTCCTGCGTATGATGGAGAATTCTGGAAGAGCAGCTTTCTTTGGACTCTGTGCTATAATTCTAATCATCTTTTACTTTATGGGAAAATGGATGACCACAACTATATGGGAAGGTAAGTTAGATTGTTTTTTTAAAATCCTGTGCAACAAAATGTAATGTTTAAAATAGTCAAGCCAGAACAAAAGAGAACAAAGACTTACAGTGTATTAGTTATAAATAAACTAAATAGTATTTCACAGGTTTTTGAAAACCATTCTAACCTAGGGCAGATCTACATAGAGGAAGGGGACTGGGTGGCTATCTAACCTTTGTTTTGACAAATTTCTGGTAATTGTACTGGTATGGTCCTCCCCTCATTATGTTTTCTAGTTTGTCCAACCCTCTTTGTTAGAAATGGGATCAGTCAGTGTGGACTGATATACAGTAAGCAAAAATCCTGAGAGCTTTAGATTTGATCTCAAGGACAAGCTGGTAAGAAGATTAGGCATGGCTACTGTTTTAGTCTTTGTGTAATGTCATGCCGCAAACTTGCAAAACCACACATGGGCTTTTTGTCCAAATAGTTACTGAGAAACATGGAGTGCTGTTATTCCTTTTTACAATCAAATCTAAAGCTGTCCAGGATTTTCGCCAAAAATCTTTTAAAGGATAGACCTGCCACAAGGCAATAGTCCATTGGTTTTTATTTCTTTGTATGCGAAACAAGCAAAAATACATGGAATATTTGTGTGTGTAATCTGTTGTTTCAAAATATTTTTCCTCATAAGTCCTTGCTGATTTACTTTCAGCTGAACCTGTCAAGAAAAGTCAAGAAAGAAAGGCAGTCACCAAGAAAAAGTCAAAGAAAGTAGAATAAAGTACACAAAAAATTATGTAACTGAAACATGTTTTATTTACATCTGTTTTTATGTAAAAGTGTGATCATTTTTTAAAGTATAAATTCAAACTTTTGCTAGAATTCTGTACCAAATAATGCTTAGGAAGCTGTCAATGGCTTTCCAAAAGCAGGCAACATCACACAACTTGATAAGAAACTATTACAATGCCCCTGTGTGGTAAATACTTTACAGAGTCTAAAAACCTAAGAAATTGTACTGTCACTCTGAACCAGACTGTATAGCACACAAAAAATCCTTATGGCTATTGTTTTTTCTCTTTTCCTTTACAATATATTCAATATGTTATTGTAAAACTAGTACAAATATTTACAACTTTTTTTGTTGTTATACATATTCTTAAATTTGTTGAAGCATTGCACATCAAACTAAGGATGTAAAAATTGAAAAGCTTCCTACAATAAACATCGGCAAGCTTTTGTAATTCAGCTTCCTCTGATACTTTTTTACTTTAGCCCACCCTCTACCAAATATGTTACACAGCCAACAAACTTTATTTTATGTGAATGAAACTTTTCTACCTTATTTTAAATAACTGTTATGCATTGATGACAGAAACAGGATGCTTGTTAACAAAAAAAACAGTGATTATTAGCCCATAGCATAGTTTTGTGACAAAGCCCCCCCCCAAATGGTTTTTGCTTCTGCCATTTTTGCTATACCCTGGTTCCAGAGCCTCGAACGTCTCTCTATTAAGTTGCCAGCAGAGCAATACAAGAAAACAGTAAAATTGAAATTCATCTTAAATATCAATGATAACATAGACCTCAGCCTTTCCTTCGTTATCATGTACTTGCATATTGGAGTAGGTAATTGCCTTGACCTCAGTTCCCTGGTGAAGAATATGGTTTTACAGCATCATCAAAAGTACAAGTGAATCAAGTAAATCAAACCTGTTTTTCTTAACTCCCGAAATCTCCAGTAATCCAGACACACTGATTTGAGCCAAGATGGGGGGGGGGGGGGTATTATTTTCTGATCAGTAAAAGGTTATAAAATTTTAAAAAAGCAATCTTAAAAGAAGTACTCTTCTTATAAAGGGAGGCTGAGAAGCGTTATCTACCAATACAGTGACAGCAAACAGCAACATTTTACATGGGGAAACTGCAGGGACCTCATCCAAGAATTTCCAACAACTGTTTTGTACATACAGTTGAACTTGAACAATTATAATAAAACTAATATAATGCAAGTAGAATTTTTATGTACCTGTGGATGCTTTTCAAGATCAAACTCTTCTCCTCTCCTAAAGAACAGAAACCAGAATAATTAATTATACTTTAGAAAACACCAAGAAAAAAATACAAAAGATCACTCACGCTTTTGCTTTGATTTTAAAGTTCTCCTTATCAAATTCTACAACTTCAACTTCCTGAACACAAATGAACAGAATAGGTTAAAAAATTGAAAAATTAAACCATTAATGGGGATTGCCACTTTATCAAATAAAATATACATTTTCCTAGGCTTGGAGCAAAAAAAAAAAAAAAAAAAAAAAAAAAAAAAAAAAAAAAAAAAAACACCAAAACACTCTACACCAAAAAAATTCAATACAAATACTGATAAAATATTGGACTGTAAGTTTCTTATTTTATTGTGGGTGCATTTCTTTTTACTCTGTCAGACTTCCACCAATGTTTCTAGTGTTTCTATCTTAAGTTCCTTCTAAAGTTTCTACCTCATTTCTACCTAGTATTATTTTAGTTGCAACTAAAATAATAAGTCCCCAATGTCATAGCTGAGTGGTGGTGCAACGGCTAAAGCAAGCACAGCTGTGAATTATTTCACATTACAGAAACTGACTCAGGCATTTAAGTGGAAAAATTGATGTTGATCTAAGCTTCAGTAATTTCCAGTGAATCGCAGATCTGCTACAGTCCTGTAACTCTTTGCAAGTCTGAGCTGCAAAGGAGTGAACACTAGAGAAATGCCTTGTCAGCAAAGGCAAGCATCAAGCCAACCCAACCTCCAACTACCCAACCCAAAATCCCTATTTCCGAAAACAACTGGGGATCCTGTATAAAGGCTATGAAGGCGATTACAAGTCTAAAAAGAATGTGTCGAATAACCAATACATACCTTGACAATAAAGTAAGGGTCTCCACACATCAAGAACAGAGCCTCATCCAAAAAATGAAAGAGTAAATTTATCACATCCTCACCTGCAACAAAAACCATAGCTTGTTATCATACAAAATAATAGCTCTTGAAAAGGGATGTGTTATTGAAAAGAGATGCGCTCGATGGTGACGTCTAGAGGACCACAGTTCAGGAAAACTATTAGAGTTAGAAACTGCTATGACAACACCGACTGTAATGTGCTATCTTTTAGTAATAATTGCTGTTGACCACACCCAAATTGCTATCCCTTAGGGTTGAAATTGATTTTCTCGACCATTATAGCATCTGTTTATATTGAAGTCCCCCATGTCATTCCCACTTTCTATACCGTCTTTCTTAAATACTGGGCAAATATAGCAGATATAGCGGAAGAACAGTTTGGCCCATCCCGAAGATGGTATAATGACATAATATGGAGTAATAAAAATATTAAGATAGGAGGCAAAACTGTGTACTATAGGAAATGGCATCAGGCAGGCATAACATATATTCACGATCTCTATTCTGCTAGAGGAGAAATGATTCCTATCTCAGAATTTCAAACGTCCCATGATTTAGATTGCAATTTTCCTACAATCATGGGAGTGTATAATGCTGTTTCCCATTATTTCAACAAAGCAGCGATGACAGATGACGAGCAACCAATGGATGAGGTTAAAGCTTTTAACCAAAAGGCACTCCTGGAACTAGGTAACTTAACATGCGCAGCACACCTAAAATTACTTGTGACAGCAGCTTTCGCCGCCCCAACCGCTATAAAACGAATATTAGACTCTGGAGTCCCTTTGACCGAATTAGAAGATGTTTATGCTTTACCATTTAAAGTCACATCTGAAACCTTTCTAAATGTGTTTCAGTACAAGATAGTGCACAATATTTTACCCTCTAATTCTCTTTTATTTAAAATGAATCTTTCTGAATCACCAAACTGCCAGTTCTGCAATGAACCGCACAATCTAGAACTATCTTTGCCAAATGCTGAACGGCTATTGAATTTTGGTCTCATTTCTTGAAATGGTTCAGGGATAAGTCTAGTTTGGAGATTCTTCTTTCACCTGGGGAAATTTTGTATGGGTATAAGCCAAAGGAAAAAAGGTTTATAGTCTGAGTAAATCACACAATAATCATTGCAAAATATAGTATTTTTAGTAATTTTTCAAACAAATTGGCTCCTTTTGACGCTTTTCTTTCTTTTTTTAATGACAAGTTAAATATTGAGAGCGGTATAGCTAGAAAAATCACAAAGAGAAGCAGTTCAACGAAAAGTGGAAAATGTTTTTGAAATATTTTTTTCCCTCAAGCAGCATGTCTGCCTCCTCCTTCGCGTGTTTGTGTGTAGTGTGATGTGTATACGTATTCGTAAATTCCCGTGTACTTGTAATGTAAAAGAAAAGTAAATGTAAAAAAAGAAAAAGAATAAGAAATACAAAAAAAGGAAAAATGTAACAAGTATAATGTAAAGAAGAAGAATGTAAAAAAAGAGAGATGTTGTAAAAAAAAACTTGTACAAGGAACAATAAATATGTATTTGAAAAAAAAATATTGAAGTCCCCCTACCTCCCCAGATGATAATGATAAGCAAATATGACGTTGCTGAAATGTTATGTTACATATGAGCACAAATGTCATAATACAAATCAAAGTAACTTACAGTATCATGAATTTAAGTCAACCCGGTGTAAATAGTCACTTCTGTAAATAGTACCTTCTGCTTCAATAAGCTCCTCTCTCTTGATCTCCACTGTCTCAAGGTCAGTCATGTATCCAAACATTGCGACAGCAACCTGAAGACACAGAAAATATAGTGTTAGAGGAATGAGGATTTTTACAGTACATGGAAAAAAGTTGAGGTAATTCTTCCTAACCTGTTCAAAGGCTTCCTTCAAGTCATCACCCCCTTGAGAAATGGGTTAAGGAAAACTGAGTGTATTGTTACAGGTTTTTTTATTCCTAGTGACCAATTTCACCAAAAGACAGGGATGCCAACTCTCTCGCATTTTGCGGGAGATTCTTTATAAAACTTAACTCTTTAAAAATTATCGTACATTTTGAACTTTGGAAGTTGGCATCTCTGCAAAGATCAAAACTCCTGAAATTGGAAACACAATCTGGTTTCAATTACTCTTGTAGATGTCACATTAAACAGCTTAAACTTTCATTAAACTAGAAATACTGTGGTAAATATCCAAAAGCAGAATAGAAATATGGGCTTGTTTTCCCAAGGCAAAAGCTTTTTTCTTGTGTAAAAACCTATGTTTCTAAACTAAAGGGAGTATTCCATGAACTTGTGTTTGAGGATAAACTCTAACCACCATGACTGTAAACTCCATAGAGCAGTCTGCTTTTCAGTAATAGGTTTTCAGCTGTATGTAAAGCATACAGTATTTCACATTCTATTTATTTATTTAAGACTACACCAACATCATTACTAATTGGTCAAGCAAATGTAAAAGGATACAAGCATGAAGTCTAAGCACCAAAAAAAAAAAAAAAGGAAAAAAATAACAATTAGTAAATAGTCATACCATCCTAAATTGTGTAAAGGGTGGGGTAATGAGGAGATGTCGGGCAGACATTTGTTGTCGGGAAATAAGAATGTACTTACTGGACATCAGCCGTGTGGTCAAGATCTGTTACGAGAACGAAAAATACATCATCTTGTCAGTATTCAAAAATAAACTCATCATTGATACACAACACAGGATTTACGTATGTGCGGATAAGTGCGGAGGGGGGGGGGGGGGGGGCAGTCATAGGTAACATATGGAACGAGTTAAAAATTATGATGATCCTACAATAAGAACAGACCCACTTCCTGGCGGTCAAAGGACTACATTCAAAGATTCCTGGCTGTTGTTGCATGTGGTACTTATATTTCTTAATTAGCCCAATGACAAGAATTTGACAATGACAACAAGTCCGGCCTACAACAATACGACTTTAAACTCGAACAGCAATCTCAAAGTGCAGCTTTCCTTTTTTAGCAGTGACAATTTCAAGCAGTTTTGTGTGTGAGGTAGGTTTCTCAAAACTTCGTGATAAACTACTTTGATAATTACTCACACTCGTACTTGGCAGATTTCTTCGGCTGAAAATCCACAGCTGCCATTTCACTAAAGCTTAACAGAGTTTTCTATATCGAGATCATGGAGGCTATGGAGAAATAACAGTGTTCTTGTTGTAGGCAGGTGAAGATGATTTGGGGGCAGAGAGAAATGTGGTGCAACAAAACACAGGACGAGTCAGCGGGTGCATTATAGCCATCATACCTGATGTAATCGGGGAAAATGACATACTGTATTACCACAGGTAGCACCTCTAGAGCATTCGAATTTTAGTTTTTTTCTTTACAAAATCAGTGGAAAACTGCGCAACCCATTGAATCTGGTGCAAGCTTGCGAATGAAATTATGCTACACCCGCCTGAAAACCCTAAAGGGTGCTATGAAACTGCTTTTCAAAGATAGGAATTTGTCAGACGCGTCTAAAGTGGAGTGCGCAGGGTGCGTGCTTAACCGCCCTGACCGCTAAAAAGTAGATCATTTCTTAAAGTTCTTAAAACCTTTCACTTATATTAATCTAGCCAAAACAAAGCATAGATAAACTTTCAAATTCTGAAAAGGGAATTGAATTTGATTGAAATTTGAATTTTCTACAGATCTTTGAAAATTTTCCTGGCCGCGCCAAAGGAGATTGAATCGAGAGAATAGTCAAGAATTGTATTCGAAAAAAGAAAATATCGTTTTGTTGTAGGTTTCAAAAACAGCGCGAGCTCGTGAGAATGTCGCCATTCTTGATTGCGAATGCAGCGCGCGCACACAATGCAAAAACAATTCAAAGACTAAAAAATATCTGCTTAATTTTGCAGATTTGTTTCCTGGAGTTAAATAATCATTTGACTACCAGGTTGAGATATAAAGATGACGGTAAAAGTTGAAACCACACAACGTTCTTCAGCAATAACTAAGAAGATATGAAGACCGGAACCGGTTTAGCGCGCGCATGTTTTCTCATGTAATTTGGTTGACATCTCGATCTACGTCACAAATGACTGGACCCGGGCTTTTCAGTTCACGGCCTTTTTTCCGAAGGTTGACCAAAATAGTACAATATTACAGATTTGAGTTATTCGCGCGAACGCGTGTTTTATAGGGTCCATACGAACCACATACCATTTGGAAGATAAAAATATAAAGAATTGACAAAGTCTATCAACTCTGAAAGTTTATATAACTGAAAGGTTATATGGACTTTAATAAAGGACCGTAAAAATATCCTTTTTTCATATGATGGTTATGACTGCGCACCCCCTCAGCAATTCCTGGCTATGCGCCTGTTTTTGTTGTCTGTGGGAGTCAGAAAGCAACATGTATCACACGAAAACACCCCCCCCCCCTCCCCAATTGCCATTGTTCAAACCCAAAAACGGAGTCAAAAGCTACATTCCCACCAAAAAAAACCGTTATCCATTCAAGGCAGTGATTGGTTGATTGTTTTATTTCGAAGCTCGCGGATGATTTCGTAGCGACTGACGTCATAATGATCAATCACCACACAACTTTGCTACGAAACCGTTGTCCTTGTACCTCAAAGACTTCAACGATATTCAACCAAAGAATACTTGAGATGAAGGGCTGTTCACATCAAAGGCTCTTGGACATCTCTCCCTGATGTCATCAAAGCTGGAGACGTATGTACAAAGCTCGAAGATCCAGCGTACTTCGCAAGCGCTCCCAAAGGTCACACCACGCAATTTTCCGGGCAGGATTTTCGTGGCCGAGAAAAAAAAAAACGCGGCTAAACTGCAGAATACCCGTCCACTTATTTGCATTTTCCTTGTATTTACTGCCTCGTTCTATAGAAATCGAGGTTTGAAGTCTCATTGTTAACTCTTTGTGGAAGGGTATTCTGCAGTTGCTGCAAAAACGCTGGATCCTCGAGTATAGACGTACAGGCCGATGAAGTAGGGAAGCATTGACCGCCTTTGGGCAAAAGGACTCCTTCAAGACAATGGCGTAGGCGAAGAGACAATATGTCATTTGAAAGAAATAAAGTGAGACCGAACTTGACATTCAAGCAACCTCGAAATCATGAAATGTTCTTGAAGATGCTTGAATTTTAAGTTTTGTCGCTTCTTGAAGAAAAAGAGCTACCTTACAAAAGAAACAAAAACACATTAAAAGATGACTGCTGTCAGAAATTATAAAAGGACTTTTTTTCCCGATTTCCATCTTTTTTTATTGGCAGTCGTTTTGACGGATGTTGTCCTTGAGTCTGATGACAAAAGTTAGAAATGGCAAATCAGATCAGTCAACACTAAGTTAAGGGAAGACTTGTCTGAGACAAGGTAAGCAGTAAAAAGAGAACGTCCATCTTTTCTTGACTCAAACAATATAGGTATGACAGTCACACAATGTAGGTATGACAGTCACACAATGTAGGTATGGCAGTCACACAATATAGGTATGGCAGTCACACAATATAGGTATGACAGTCACACAATATAGGTATGACAGTCACACAATGTCGGTATGACAGTCACACAATGTCGGTATGACAGTCACACAATATAGGTATGACAGTCACACAATATAGGTATGACAGTCACACAATATAGGTATGACAGTCACACAATATAGGTATGGCAGTCACACAATATAGGTATGACAGTCACACAATATAGGTATGGCAGTCACACAATATAGGTATGACAGTCACACAATATAGGTATGACAGTCACACAATATAGGTGTAACAGTCTGATTGTTGTCAACCAATCCAAGACCCATGAAGATCCCAAGGTGACCTCGATCTTCATGATCATGATCATCATGATGATTGCAGGCCATTTCGGGATCTTCTGAAGAATTCCACAAATGCAGAAGTCAGTGCCTTTACTATAACAAGCACGTGGACGTCTGGATATAAATGGACGGACAAACGACGAAGACAAGAAAATCACACACCTCTGACATTCTGGTCACCGTCTTCGAAACAGATGAGACAAAAAGTTGCTGAGCCTATCCTTGTCCTGGGAGCCGTTGGCAATTGAAAACCAAAAGACAGTAAAAATTACAAAGCAAAAGATCACTGATCTAAAGGGGCCTGACCAGCCTAAAGAAGTCGATATATTCTTTATTATTTCGAATCAATCTAATGCAAGTTACAGAGTTCCATTCAATTCTTTCTTTCCCTATTTTCAAAGGATATAGCAAAGCTTACGACTGCACTGGTTATGCTTCACCGTTGTAAAATTCATTGCTGTTTGCTTGCAAGCTTGTTGCAACTTCCCTCAATTGTCTTTACTGCCTGCCTTAAACCTTTCCAGTAAACTTGTGGTATTTATTGTACTCTTCGTTAAGCGTCTTAAAGAGTTCCCGTGAGCCTTTGCTAAGTGTGGCGTGGAGCAGAGCGGTTTCGTGATCTCCACACAAATCGAGTAGACAGAAGACACCATCCGTCAATACCTCCTGCAAAAAGACCAATAAGAGATCAAGGTCTTGATCACGTGCAGCTATCTAACCAATAAGAGGTCAAGGGTTGAGCACATGCGTCAGTCATCTTAACCATAAACGACCATTGTTTTGATCACGTGAAGGGTATCCTACCAATGATAGGTCAAGGTTTTGATTGCGTGTCAGGTATCATTCCAATAACTCGCGCTGATTTTTACGCGCGCGTTAGGAATCATACGCGTCCGCTATGCTTTTCCATATCAGCTTATTTCCCTAGCTAAAATAGGCGTTTAAATACATAGCCTACGTGTAGCTGGTTAGCGATTAAAGAGTCAATGGTTGACGCACCTTGACGTGTGATGGCAGATGGACTCCCTGTGCTACATGGATGTACTCGGCGATGAGATACGGGGAGTACTGGGAACAAAGGGCAGGATCACGTTACTCATATATCAACACGGTGAAATAAATAGACTTCTTTTGATGACCGACGCCTGCAACAGAACTTCTGCTAAGCGCACTTTCGATAGGGGACTTGCACTAAGAAATCACGTGACTTTCTGGGTGGCAAACTATCGTGCGCTCAGGCTTTTGGCGGCAAAATAGCAACAACAAAAAGAAACTTTTTTCCACGCTTACGAATATGCCATTTTATTTTTTCGTCGCTCTCTGGCGTCATTTTTGTGTTTATTTTGGTGTGTTATTTGGGTAGTTTGCCGAGCAAAATGATACGTGATTTCTCAGTGCAGTTTTTATTCCGCGCATTTCTTGATGGCACCGCGTCGTGTTTAGACGGACGGCATATACGTGCTATTTCACGTCCTCCTCAGAGCTCAAAGCGGTAAATACCAGCGTGAGATTTGAAGAGAACGTGTGTGAGGCGGCGTCCGGTTGCCGGCGTCTTCACCACTCTTATACCTTTGAGAAGGCCGTTTTATGTGTGGCAATCTCTTGATAAAGCCTACAAGAAAAAGAGAAATAAGAAGTCGCCTTTGACGAGAAGAATAAACAACAAAGGGAACTTAAGTCTCAGAGGCAATACTCGTCGACCGCTTCAAGGTAAAAGTGCAGTGAACCTCCATGCTAATATTATATGTCTGTCGCTTTGTGCATGGACATGGAAAGGAGATGGCGGAAGTGAAAAAAAAACATACCTCGCTATTTTCTGTGCACACGTCATGTCATGCCCAGGGCTGTGGTCACCCTGTGGCTTGGTTGCAAAGCTGCAGCAGTAGTTTGCAAGCATTCGTAACATGTCTAGCTTCAGTCAAGGTTGTCAAAACAGATAAAGAAATAGATTTACACAACAAAACGCCGTACACATGGTTTTAAAAGCGAGGACGAAAGTTTCTTGAGCAAAACATCCCTTAGGTCCCTTTCGCATAAGCGGAAGTTTTTCGAGACGACTAGCCATTTCTCTCAATTTTCCGAAGCAGCCTTCAATACTCGCTACGATTCCTTCAATTTCGATAAGAGTGTTGTTTAGGAGACTAGTTTTAGGGTCCTGATGAGGCCGACAAATCGAGAGTGAACGCTTGCTTTATAGGAATAGATGCCGGGAATGTCTTTATTTGAAGGTCACATAGAACAGAAGAAAGACCAAGGATATACAAAAGTTTTATGGTCGACAACCGGAAAAGGAAGGGGCGTTTATTTGAAGGGGGCAATTTTTTTTTCTCACAATATTTAGGCCTTAGGGGAGGCGCCAACTCAAGAGAGTTCGCTTAATGAAGGTGTGGGTTTACGGATGAGGCCGTGGAGAGGTATGGGAAAGGATACTGTTTACGCACGTGACGAACACGTGCACACAGCCGTACATCGCCTCACTCTGATAGTACAGCGCAGGACTGAGGAGAGCGAACAGGCTCTGGAATATGGCGGGAAAACTGAAACAGAGGGTACGTTAGCTTGCAGTTGCTTAGCCTGGATTCCGCATCTCGAACTCGGATAATTCTAATGCCCCGTTAACACAAACAGGGCTAGATTGCCCTTGGATTTGTTCCTAGTTTTTCAGTCTTCTACTCGGACGACAACAAACTCAAAACCCGTATAAAAACCCATGCAATCAGCGCCAACATCAGGCAGTATTGCTGGCGAAGTGACTCGCTCTTCTGGCCAGCATTTCCTTTGTCTTGTGGCGCTTTTCGCTATTTCGCCCTGGCCACATTTAATTAACCGAGCTTTTCAAAAGTAGTGACCTTGGCAATTTTGACTCTTATTTCGGTTGCTATTTTTGTCCTAGATCAGTGTTAAAAAAAAAAAAAAACAGCTACTAATATAACAGGGCCGTATCAGGGGGTGGGGCACAGGGGCGTATCAGGGGGTGGGGCACAGGGCCGTATCAGGGGGTGGGGCACAGGGCCGTAGCAGGGGGTGGGGCACAGGGCCGTATCAGGGGGTGGGGCACAGGGCCGTATCAGGGGGTGGGGCACAGGGCCGTAGCAGGGGGTGGGGCACAGGGCCGTAGCAGGGGGTGGGGCACAGGGCCGTAGCAAGGGGTGGGGCACCGGGCCGTAGCAAGGGGTGGGGCACAGGGCCGTAGCAGGGGGTGGGGCACAGGGCCGTAGCAGGGGGTGGGGCACAGGGCCGTAGCAGGGGGTGGGGCACAGGGCCGTAGCAGGGGGTGGGGCACAGGGCCGTAGCAGGGGGTGGGGCACAGGGCCGTAGCAGGGGGTGGGGCACAGGGCCGTAGCAGGGGGTGGGGCACAGGGCCGTAGCAGGGGGTGGGGCACAGGGCCGTAGCAGGGGGTAGGGCACAGGGCCGTAGCAGGGGGTGGGGCACAGGGCCGTAGCAGGGGGTGGGGCACAGGGCCGTAGCAGGGGGTGGGGCACAGGGCCGTAGCAGGGGGTGGGGCACAGGGCCGTAGCAGGGGGTGGGGCACAGGGGCGTATCAGGGGGTGGGGCACAGGGCCGTAGCAGGGGGTGGGGCACAGGGCCGTAGCAGGAGGTGGGGCACAGGGCCGTAGCAGGGGGTGGGGCACTGGGCCGTAGCAGGGGGTGGGGCACTGGGCCGTAGCAGGGGGTGAGGTACTGGGGCATGTCCCCCATAAGATTTTTAAAAATATATAAGGAAATGACTAGGAGCGTGGTGGTGCCCACAAATATTTTCTAATGTTTCTGTATTGTGTCCCCCTCCCAAATATTTCGAGGCATGCTCCGTCCTTTATAATGTTTTTTAAATATAATCGACCCTTTTCTCGACCCCTCTCTAATTCAAACCGATATTTGTCTCCCTTCAAAGTTCGATGAAGCAGAGCTCTAATGCAATTGGTTGGTGGACAATACTCACGCATGCGTCGAATACGATTCTGAGGCCACGAGCAAACTGGAGTGCAGTACGAGACGGGCGTGATGTGGTGCCACCATGGTCTGGACATAGACACGAGTCATGAGACACAAGAATAAACAATGCGTGGGAACCAGAGGATAGCTTTTGTACATCATCTCGCAATAGGCGAATTGCACCAAGAAATCGGGAGACTTTTTGGCAAAATCGTGCGCGCTCAAGTGTTTACGGCAAAATAACAACAACTCAAAGATAATACGCTGAATATAGCAGGAATGGCCTTTTTTAATCGTCTTGGACGGCAAGCATGAAGGCCTCGCTCCTAAGTACAATAATTATGATACTACGATCACGTGATGGAAAGCGAATGAGTGAGGTAGAATCATGTGTTGAACCGATAAAGCAACAATACACCAACAATAAAAGAACAATTCAATGAGTACCGTGCCGAGGGTAACAATGCTTGTCATGATGTCCAGAGCAATCAGCCGGTGTCGGGTACCCTGTGGTGTCTTAGCTTGTTGCTGCACGACAAATTGAAGGGCCATCAAAACCTGCAAAGAGGCACTCGTTAAACTTTGACCAGTCTGAGAGAGTACCCAGCTTCATATTGATAGCGTGACCTGGGTAAATCACTTGGTTCAGCTCACGTGACTTGCCTCGGGTAGTACCTTGCCAGATCACGTGACCTACCTTGGGTAGGACTAGGCTCAACTCACGTGACTCGCCTAAGGCAGTACTGGGTTCAGCTCACGTTACTTACCTCGGGTAGTACTGGGCTCAGCTCACGTGACTCGAATAGGGCAGTACTGGGTTCAGCTCACGTGACTCGCCTAGGGCAGTACTGGGTTCAGCTCACGTGACTCGAATAGGGCAGTACTGGGTTCAGCTCACGTGACTCGAATAGGGCAGTACTGGGTTCAGCTCACGTGACTCGCCTAGGGCAGTACTGGGTTCAGATCACGTGACCTACCTCGGGTAGTCCTGGGCTCAGCTCACGTGACTCGCCTAGGGCAGTACTGTGTTCAGCTCACGTTACTTACCTCGGGTAATACTGGTCGAAAATCTTTTTTGTTCTCCTTTGTTATCTTTCTTTTCAATAGATAGGACCAGAGTTGCAGCAAAGCCGTGAGTCGCTTGGTGGACTGGGCACTACTTGTGCGCTGCAAGACAAAAATGTTTTGACTATCAATCCCATCGAATCATTCTTGCAAACTTGATAAAGGGCAATTGATTGTCAGGATCTATGCTACTAGCTTGACTTGTTCGTTATGAATAGATTGTAAGCCAAGGGAGGATGGAGAATACTCCAAGATGAAATACCACCCTCTGATAGGTCGAGGCGGATCAATGCGAGAGGCATCCATTTTTATCTCATCGCTCCAGCGATAATATCTTGCTATCAAATATCAGATAGCTCTTGTAATTAGTCCTTTGTGTTCTCAAATATAAACAGTAACAAAGGGATGATTATTATGATTATTATGATATTATGATTTAACGGACAAAATCAGGTCTTCGCAGTCGCACTGTATATATCTGGCGCGTAGGTAAGATTTGCTGAGGGGTAGGGGGTAGGGGTGCACGCGCCTCTAGCAAAGCGCCCGTTATATAGCCACCTACCAGCTCTTTAACTAAGGCCTTCAGCAGCATCGTCTTCTTCTCTGCCTCAGCGCCGCGAAGCAGAGCCACGACCACACCCATTCCCTCCTCTCTCAACATATCAGTCGCTCGTCCAGACTCGTACGAGACGCGTGGAAT
Source organism: Nematostella vectensis (assembly GCF_932526225.1). Lineage (NCBI taxonomy): Eukaryota > Metazoa > Cnidaria > Anthozoa > Actiniaria > Edwardsiidae > Nematostella > Nematostella vectensis. Next base: position 7,337,391 of record NC_064044.1, read on the forward strand.
ACACGTGACATCACCAGCTGTAGTGACGTCACCAGGATTTATGACATCATTAATGACGTCATCGTGTCTTGTGATGCCAACACCTGTGCTGTGTTTTTCGTCATTTTGGTCAATGACGTCATTATATACATGCGCAATGGACGTTAGTAAGTGCAGGATGGATGTAAGCATGCGTGAATAGAGTTGCTCAGGGAAGAGGTCTTGCCACATGGAAACGGAGGAGGAGATGACGGTTAGCAGACGTAAACAGCTCGTGATGCAGTGGCGAGATTCTGCCTGAGAAGAAAAAAAGTAGGGACTTTTTGAGATTTAATGGAATGTGTGATCTATGTGAAGGGGGACCGTAACATTTTTCAAGAAGCATATAGTTAAACCCAAATTTGAGTTGAAGGTACCCATACTGGCTGTTCTATCACGGGGTATAGGCGGTATTACTATCATGAGCTGAGGTCTCACCTCTGTAAAGTCTTTATTACGGGTGTTGAGGAAGTCTGTCGCGAACTTGAGAAATGCTGGGAATATCTTCTTCCACCGCCACTCTGCGAAGGTCTCCTCACTCTTTGCAAGTTTTCTAAAAAAAGTATCAATCAGGACAATACTTTGGGAGTGTGAGTCAGGGCGTTGTCTGGTATTCAGGTCATTACCAGGCACTTAAAATATGGCCAGGTACTCAGGGGTATGGCCTGGTACTCAGGGGTATTACGAGGTGTATAGGGGTATGACCAGGTACTCAGGGGTATGGCCAGGTACTCAGGGGTATGGCCAGGTACTTAGGGGTATGGCCAGGTACTCAGGGGTATGGCCTGGTACTTAGGGGTATGGTCAGGCACTCAGGGGTATGTCCAGGTATTCAGGGGTATGGCCAGGTACTCAGGAGTATTACGAGGTATATAGGGGTATGGCCAGGTACTCAGGGGTATGACCAGGTACTCAGGGGTATGACGAGGTACTCAGGGGTATGGCCAGGTACTCAGAGGTATGGCCAGGCACTCAGGGGTATTACCAGGCACTCAGGGGTATTACCAGGTACTCAGGGGTATGACCAGGTACTCAGGGGTATGGCCAGGTACTCAGGGGTATGGCCAGGTACTCAGGGGTATGACCAGGTACTCAGGGGTATGACGAGGTACTCAGGGGTATGGCCAGGTACTCAGGGGTATGACCAGGTACTCAGGGGTATGACGAGGTATATAGGGGTATGACGAGGTACTCAGGGATATGGCCTGGTACTAAGGGGTATGGCCAGGTACTCAGGGGTATGGCCTGGTACTCAGGGGTATGGCCTGGTACTCAGGGGTATGTCCAGGTACCCACTCAGGGGTATGACCAGGCACTCATGGGTATGGCCAGGTACTCAGGGGTATTGCCAGGTACTCAGGTGCAGGCCAGGTACTCAGGGGTATTGCCAGGTACTCAGGGGTATTTCCAGGTACTCAGGGGTATTTCCAGGTACTCAGGGGTATTTCCAGGTACTCAGGGGTATGGCCAGATGTTCAGGGGTATGGCCAGGTACTCAGGGGTATGGCCAGGTACTCAGGGGTATGGCCAGGTACTCAGGTGCAGGCCAGGTACTCAGGGGTATGACCAGGTACTCAGGGGTATGACGAGGTACTCAGGAGTATGGCCAGGCACTCAGGGGTATGGCCAGGTATTCAGGGGTATGGCCAGGCACTCAGGGGTATGTCCAGGTATTCAGGGGTATGGCCAGGTATGACCTGGGAACGGACTAAAATGTTGACCTCAATAGGTTTAGAAAAAAAAAACTGAAAATAATGTCTTACAGAAAGATAAGTTATTGGCATTCAAATTTGTTTTACAATAAATAGAGTTAAAATATACAGTAAATATTAGCCTTGAGACCATATTAGGGTGGACGGCGCTGATTGTTTAATATTTCTGGACCTGAGATACAGGTACTTCAGAAGTTTCATTTACCTTGAATTCTGGGATACTACAAACATGTGAAGAACCGAGGCATAGCAGTCCACCAACACAGGGTTCCCCTCTAGTATGGATGCGCAGTTATCACTAGCCAAAGACACATCACCAGGCTCGCTGTGCTTTCTCTTCCTGCGACGTGGCCTGGCAACCAGTTCAAGGAATGCGATCACCGAAGGGGCGAGAGTGGTCGCCATGATGGCGGCCATTTTGATTTCTTTCAGCCGCGAAGTCTTGAGAGCTAGAACCTTTGAGGAAGAAAATGGGCAGATTAACTTCAATTTTATAATATGAACACAGTACCTAAGAATTGCAAACATTTTGCACGTACTATTACTAGGGTAACCGTAGGGAGCTTCAAACTCCCAAGGAATCATGGCTTGAACTAACGGCAATTTTGCGAGGGGCATATTTGACATTTCCGCGTATTTTCCAACAAATTTCCGTGACTTCCGCAATTGTTCAACTGATGCAAACATTTTACAGTAATAGATATTTGTTTTCAGTGCATTAAAACACATGAGACCTTCACCTGCGGCTATATTTTTTTCGCTTTACTCTCTGAAGCGCAAAGTTCGTGGAAATAAAGTGACGCGAAAGTTTCGAAGTTTCATATAGTAAAGTATAACAAATAAATGTGTTGATTTACCTCTCTGAGAACTTGAAGAATAGCGCTGGCTATCTTGATCACAGGCTCATGGCGGGAAATAACCTTGCGGGTGACTTTTTTACTAGACTCCACTGCTTCACAACACTGAGACAATTTGCTGCACATCTGTAAGTCGAAAGACGATTGTGAGATACTGATAGAAATGATTGCTGGCCTGGTTAAATTCGACGCTTTCGAACTTTTTTTTAGCGAAGAGGAGGCAAGTATAGAGTCTTTTTAAAAGGAAAACAAGAAATAGGTCTCAGCTTAGACGGGATAAAGGGGATTCAGAAAAAGAAGGAGAGAAAGGTAAACAGAAAATCGTAAAGAAAACAAAACGATATGGATAGCTACACAGACAAAATATTAAAGAAAATAAAGACAATTTCATTGAAATGAAGATTTGACTGCCTATTCATACATTAGACAAGAATAAGTTGCTTGTGCTTTCGAGTTTTTGTCGATCACCTTATGCGACAAAAAAGCAGGATGGAAATGGGATGGTTGGAAAATAGAAAATGGAAATATAACAAGCGCAGTGGGATGGCACAGCTGGGCGGTCTTTCGCTGACAAACTCACCTGTGAAGTGAAGGTGCTAGTTGAGGTCTCTTGTGATGCATTCTTTAGAGCAAGCCGCAACACCGAACACAGAAGATCCAGGGAGGTCAACTGGAACGAAGAGGACCAGCTCTGAAACAAATAGTCATAGGGTCGTGCAGTAGAACCGATGAATAACAGACAATGTCGGGACTAAACTTAGGAGCCGTTGCATAGAGGTTTCCGGGAGCGGGGGTGGGTGGGGGGATGGGGTATTTTATTCCAGGAAGTTGAAGGGTTTGAAATATTTTGGGAAATTGGAGTAGCCTTTAGGAAATATTACCGCCATAGGGGGTATGGACGGTTTCATGAATCACACAATGCAACCGAACATCTAAAATAATGAAGATCCTCGTTTCTCTTACCTCCTCTGTGGTCACACATAACATTGATTCCACGAGCCGTAAAAGTAACTGATCCGTATCAATTGCGTGACAGATCAGATACCGCTTGCGTGACAGACAGCCTCGTACAACCACCGTCAGCAGGCGGCGGCACAAGAATGAAACCTTGAGAGACGCCTCATGGAAACCCTGGGACATAGCAAAATAATAATGGTAAGAAATTGAATAGCTAAATAATAATGGTAATAAACTGAATGGTGATATGAAATATAAGTCATTGATAATGGTAAAAAGACGGTGTTGCAAAGGTCCAAGAATGAAACCTTGAGAGACGCCTCATGGTAACTCTGGGACATACAGTAGCAACACAACAATGGCTTGAAATTGAATGGTGATATAAAATATGAGGCACTGATAATGGTAAAAGATGCTGATGCAAAGGACCAAGAATGAAACCTTGAGAGACACCTCATCAGAACCCTGGGACATAGCAACCTAAAATGTTAAGAAACTGAATATTGATATGAAAGATTATGTCATAATGGTAAAACAATGCTGTTGTAAAGGACGAAATGGGAGCCGTGGGGGAAGAAATTCATGGGACCTTTGATCTTGGCCTAAAGCTTGATTAGTAAAAGAAGACTGGGATTATTACAACAGATACAAGGACAAGATCCAACACAAGAAAACAGCAGAATACGAGAAATAGCAGCACTTCAAATAGAGTATAAAGAGCCACTATCAGAATCACCTTTGTCATTGTTTTCATTCCACATTAAATGAAAGATTAGGTGAAGAATTTTAATTAAAAAACAAAGTTTTTATACTTCATTCACCCAAACAATTTAAAATGTCACCAAAAGCTTCCCCAAATCAACCGATGGAAAAAGATGCTCTCTGAATGAGAAATAGATTCAGGCAACACACAGAACACAAGAGATATGGTACCAGAACAAAGCTTAGAGGAACGTCATGTAAAAGAGTCCATTTAGGTGGCCCGCGTCAATTCAAAAGGACTGCTCTCCCAAAATTCGCGCGTTCTCAAACCGCTCCCATACAATCATTATTTATGCGATTTCTCTAATTCTTTCAAATTCTTATGAAAAAAAAAAACACATCCTAGATTCGGAGTTTATTGCAATGCTAGGTTAAATCCAAACCGATTGCGGTATAATTGGGATTAATCGGAGGTCGAAGTTTTGAAAAAAAGCGGCTATAGTACAAAATCAAAATGCGAGACTCCTCTAAGATATGCTGTAATAACTAAATCGAGTTTCAAAGATCACGCCTGTGAAATGATATTCGGTTGGGCCGATCGACTCTAAATCGACTATAACAATCTAATCTCGAGATAGACGTCTTGAAGAATGATGAACATACTGCCAATCAAATCGTTCACAGAAAGAATTCTAATATCTAAAAGTAAGAATTGATATGTCCCTTCATAAAAAAAATGTAAAATAAAGCATGAACATTATGTATCACCTGGCTGCAGTCTCTGAACGCGAACACATCACACGCAAGGAGAGCCAGGACACAAGTCACATGATTTAAGTCTGTTAACCAATCAAGCGGCAGCACAGAAAGAAACTAAAAACAAAACATAAATAGTGAGATTATTTATTTCTGTCTTGCATCGCCCAACATAAACTAGAACAATAAAATAACTGCTGAAAAAAAAATTCAAATTCACCTCTAATTCCTTCTCTAGCTGATTCAGTCCCTCTGGAGACAGACTTGGCTGATTGTCCGTTTTCTGAAGTAAATCTGCAATAACTTTGCGCGCATTTGCCACAAGACTTGATATTAATGATGGCAGCGGTGGAGTAATCGGTGGTGTCTTCGTGACGTCATTCTCCATGGCGTCATTCTCCGTGACGTCATCCCTCGTGGCAACTTCGTCATCTGTTATAGACTCGCTGCTTTCATCGTCTGACGAGTCTGATCGGGAGAAAGTTGAAACAGTTCCATGAATTTGTGATTTCCAGTGATTCAGAGCTGTATGTTGAAAAAAGAACCACTGAGAAACTGCTTGCCTCAAATCTTCACACTGAAGTTTATATGGGACCCGACATTTCTATAACTATTAAGTATATTATACAAGCTGGAGTCGGGATTTCAATCAAACGCGGTATCACAGCCACTTTATCGCTCGTCGGTGTTTTCTTTCTTCTTGACTTGACTTCGCCGCTCAGACAAACAAAACAGTCAAACTATTCAGGGATTTAGCTTTCTGTGAGTATATTTGCCAATCTTGGTAACTTAAGTTAGACCTGCTCTCTTCTTCCGAGTTATTTCACATGATCTCTTTTCATTCCTATCGAGTTGGCAAAACAACAACACGCAACCGGCGGGGGAGTAGGACAAAATAAAAGAAGCAAATCCTCACGCGCAGTGGTGGCGTGGTGATTTCTAAAAATAGCCAGATTCGGAATCGACATGGCGCGCGGGTAATACCAAAGTGTCCCTCTCTTATCTTATGCTCTCTTGGTATAAACTGATCTCTATCATAAGTTCACTTCCTGTCGATTACCTAACATTCTCTGGTGATTTTTAATGGAATATGACAAAAACATTTCAAAATATTGAAAGCAGTGTGTCTATTGGAAGTTCCTTTGAGGATGTGATTGATAATTTATAGCGGATGTCCTGTTAAATAGCGCGGATTCTAATAGATCATTTTGTCTCTTAACGGTTGAGGTTTCCGTCGGCCCTCCGGAAGTAACTTGGTGACAATGCTTTAACACAAAAATATGGTGCAGCATGAAAAGTTGTACTTACCACTCTCACTCTTATCCATATCTACATCCGGGACCTCAGCTTGCACTGTTGATACACAGCGCATGCTTGTTTCTTCAATACCCGCTGAACTAAATCCTTGCAGTAGCTTGACAAGAGTGATGGCACTTGGCAAGTTGCTAAAAAGAGAAACAAAGATGACGGGCTATAGGATAACGACGGGCTATAGGATAACCACGGGCTATAGGATAACGACGTGCTATAGTATAACGACGGGCTACAGGATAACGACGGGCTATAGGATAACGACGGGCTATAGGATAACGACGGGCTATAGGATAACGACGGGCTATAGGATAACGACGGGCTATAGGATAACGACGGGCTATAGGATAACGACGGGCTATAGGATAACGACGGGCTATAGGATAACCACGGGCTATAGGATAACGACGGGCTATAGGATAACCACGGGCTATAGGATAACGACGGGCTATAGGATAACCACGGGCTATAGGATAACCACGGGCTATAGGATAACCACGGGCTAAAGGATAACCACGGGCTATAGGATAACCACGGGCTATAGGATAACGACGGGCTATAGGATAACGACGGGCTATAGGATAGCGACGGGCTATAGGATAACGACGGGCTATAGGATAACGACGGGCTATAGGATAACGACGGGCTACAGGATAACGACGGGCTATAGGATAACCACGGGCTATAGGATAACCACGGGCTATAGGATAACGACGGGCTACAGGATAACCACGGGCTATAGGATAACGACGGGCTATAGGATAGCGACGGGCTATAGGATAACGACGGGCTATAGGATAACGACGGGCTATAGGATAGCGACGGGCTATAGGATAACGACGGGCTATAGGATAACGACGGGCTATAGGATAGCGACGGGCTATAGGATAACGACGGGCTATAGGATAACGACGGGCTATAGGATAACGACGGGCTACAGGATAACCACGGGCTATAGGATAACGACGGGCTATAGGATAACGACGGGCTACAGGATAACGACGGGCTATAGGATAACGACGGGCTATAGGATAACGACGGGCTATAGGATAACGACGGGCTATAGGATAACGACGGGCTATAGGATAACGACGGGCTATAGGATAACGACGGGCTACAGGATAACGACGGGCTATAGGATAACGACGGGCTATAGGATAGCGACGGGCTATAGGATAACGACGGGCTATAGGATAACGACGGGCTATAGGATAACGACGGGCTATAAGATAACGACGGGCTATAGGATAACCACGGGCTATAGGATAACGACGGGCTATAGGATAACGACGGGCTATAGGATAACGACGGGCTACAGGATAACGACGGGCTATAGGATAACGACGGGCTACAGGATAATGACGGGCTATAGGATAACCACGGGCTATAGGATAACCACGGGCTATAGGATAACGACGGGCTACAGGATAACGACGGGCTATAGGATAACGACGGGCTATAGGATAACGACGGGCTATAGGATAACCACGGGCTATAGGATAACGACGGGCTATAGGATAGCGACGGGCTATAGGATAGCGACGGGCTATAGGATAACCACGGGCTATAGGATAACGACGGGCTATAGGATAACGAAGGGCTATAGGATAACGACGGGCTATAGGATAACCACGGGCTATAGGATAACGACGGGCTATAGGATAACGACGGGCTATAGGATAACCACGGGCTATAGGATAACCACGGGCTATAGGATAACGACGGGCTATAGGATAACGACGGGCTATAGGATAACGACGGGCTATAGGATAACGACGGGCTATAGGATAACGACGGGCTATAGGATAACCACGGGCTATAGGATAACCACGGGCTATAGGATAACCACGGGCTATAGGATAACGACGGGCTATAGGATAGCGACGGGCTATAGGATAGCGACGGGCTATAGGATAACGACGGGCTATAGGATAACGACGGGCTATAGGATAACGACGGGCTATAGGATAACGACGGGCTATAGGATAACGACGGGCTACAGGATAACGACGGGCTATAGGATAGCGACGGGCTATAGGATAACGACGGGCTATAGGATAACGACGGGCTATAGGATAACGACGGGCTATAGGATAGCGACGGGCTATAGGATAACGACGGGCTATAGGATAGCGACGGGCTATAGGATAACCACGGGCTATAGGATAACCACGGGCTATAGGATAGTCCCAGACTTAAAACTATCTGTATTTGAAAATGTAAATTTCAATCAGAATCGATACTTTTGTGCATCTAGTGAACTATTGCTATCCGCTAAAACTGGACCAATTCACACCTTTAATCCATAAAAAGTGACCCCACCCTCCGACCTTTAAAAAACCTACGAACCCTATAAACCGCCACAAATCTCGTTTCATTCCAATTCAATGCACAGTAAGCGTAGTGACCTGCGCACGCTTGCGACTTTGTTTGTTTGTAGAACGCGAAACGCCAGTTTATCATTAACTGGTGGATTTAAGGCGTATCCAACCAACACAGACTATCCATGTTTAAGATGACTCTTATTAGGGCATTACAACAGGCATTCCTTCGACAAAAACCTGGAGCATACAAACCCACCTCAGCGAATGCCCGACCCGTTGCCATAGAGATATTAGGAGCGCCGTCTGTATGGATGGGATCTCGTGGAATACAGAACTGTGGACAAGTTCCCGCGATATCGAGTTTGCTGTGTAGAGTCTAGCAAAAAAAAAATGTCTGTCAGTTTCAACATGTACCGATTCTATTTGCATGCAGCTTTATTTACCATCGTATTTGTAAAGTGAGGAACCGCAGGGGGGAGGGGCTGGGGTCCCGCGGCTCCCCCCCCCTCCCCTCCACACACACACTTTTCAACATCCTCCGCGGTCCCGGAAGGTTGGATGTCCGGATCAATTTTTCGGGCACTTTTTTCTCCCAACTCTAAATAGTGATTCACTAGTAAAGTCTTCAAGACTTCAAACGAAGAGGGAAGGGGGGGGGGGGGGGGTATCCAAAATGGCGGATGACAGAGACTTTAAAACTATTTCACTAAGTCCGAAAGGGGCGCTTGCACTCTCTCACCCTTGCCCCTCGGTGTATTTGCTGCACTCAGCTGTAGTAAGCGACAACATCAGATAACGAGTGATTGACAAGCGCTGATCTTGGGAACACTGAGGCAAAAGCACAACAGCGCACGTACTGATCACGTGCCACAAAGTTACGGGAAGATTTGATTGGTTGATGGTCCAGACCTATGAGAAGAAAAACATACTCTTTTTTGTATCGCAGTGTTTTGATGTCATGAATTGTCTTATTTTGCCTCCTACTGATAATACCTATATATTTTGTGATTCATTATAGACGAGAGTTTTAAAATTTTATTGCTGGACTTTGACTTTAATCAACATTGCTATACTGAAAAAATGATATTTTTAATATCGAATAGTTTGTTAAATGCAATTATAGGAACGATCGATACCCACCCAATCTCTCAATTGAGAGAATTTTGTCACCCCTGGAATTGGCCAAAATACAGTGTTACTTTTTCTCTGGAATCACACATCTTCTACTTACAGAAAAGAGGTGTTTTGTCCCAGAAGGCGAGAACACTTCAGTTAAGTAAATCGGTTTTTGACTGATAAAAGTATATGTGCTATTTGTGTATTTGTGATAAATTATATACCATTACCTGGCCTGTCCAGGAAACAGGTGTAGGCGTGGCACCTATGGTCCAGTCACACACCATGCCCACTAACACTTCCATCTGACTGTCTCGTGTATCGTTCATCAGGGCCATACGAATCTCATGCATGCATAGCCTAGCCTGGGGAAGAATAGAATATCACATAGGGCCATACGAATCTCATGCATGCATAGCCTAGCCTGGGGAAGAATAGAATATCACATAGGGACATACGAATCTCATGCATGCATAGCCTAGCCTGGGGAAGAATAGACTATCACATAGAGCCATACGAATCTCATGCATGCATAGCCTAGCCTGGGGAAGAATAGACTATCACACAGGGCCATACGAATCTCATGCATGCATAGCCTAGCCTGGGGAAGAATAGACTATCACATAGAGCCATACGAATCTCATGCATGCATAGCATAGCCTGGGGAAGAATAGACTATCACATAGGGCCATACGAATCAGATACATGCATAGCATAGCCTGGGGAAGAATAGACTATCACACAGGGCCATACGAATCTCATGCATGCATAGCCTAGCCTGGGGAAGAATAGACTATCACATAGGGCCATACGAATCTCATGCATGCATAGCCTAGCCTGGGGAAGAATAGACTATCACACAGGGCCATACGAATCTCATGCATGCATAGCCTAGGCTGGGGAAAAAAGAATATCACATAGGGCCATACGAATCTCATGCATGCATAGCCTAGCCTGGGGAAGAATAGACTATCACATAGGGCCATACAAATCAGATACATGCATAGCATAGCCTGGAGGAAAATAGAATATCACATAGGGCCATACGAATCTCATGCATGCATAGCCTAGCCTGGGGAAGAATAGAATATCACATAGGGCCATACGAATCTCATGCATGCGTAGCATAGCCTGGGGAAGAATAGACTATCACATAGGGCCATACGCATCTGATGCATGCATAGCCTAGCCTGGGGAAGAATAGACTATCACATAGGGCCATACGAATCTCATGCATGCATAGCCTAGCCTGGGGAAGAATAGACTATCACATAGGGCCATACAAATCTCATGCATGCATAGCATAGCCTGGGGAAGAATAGACTATCACATAGGGCCATACGAATCAGATACATGCATAGCATAGCCTGGAGGAAAATAGAATATCACATAGGGCCATACGAATCTCATGCATGCATAGCCTAGCCTGGGGAAGAATAGACTATCACATAGGGCCATACAAATCAGATACATGCATAGCATAGCCTGGAGGAAAATAGAATATCACATAGGGCCATACGAATCTCATGCATGCATAGCCTAGCCTGGGGAAGAATAGACTATCACATAGGGCCATACGAATCTCATGCATGCATAGCATAGCCTGGGGAAAAATAGACTATCACATAGGGCTATACGAATCTCATGCATGGATAGCATAGCCTGCGGAAGAATAGACTATCACATAGGGCCATACGAATCAGATACATGCATAGCATAGCCTGGGGAAGAATAGACTATCACATAGGGCCATACGAATCTCATGCATGCGTAGCCTAGCCTGGGGAAGAATAGACTATCACACAGGGCCATACGAATCTTATGCATGCGTAGCATAGCCTGGGGAAGAATAGACTATCACATAGGGCCATACGAATCTCATGCATGCGTAGCCTAGCCTGGGGAAGAATAGAATATCACATAGGGCCATACGGATCTCATGCATGCGTAGCATAGCCTGGGGAAGAATAGACTATCACATAGGGCCATACGAATCTGATGCATGCATAGCCTAGCCTGGGGAAGAATAGACTATCACATAGGGCCATACGAATCTCATGCATGCATAGCCTAGCCTGGGGAAGAATAGACTATCACATAGGGCCATACAAATCTCATGCATGCATAGCATAGCCTGGGGAAGAATAGACTATCACATAGGGCCATACGAATCAGATACATGCATAGCATAGCCTGGAGGAAAATAGAATATCACATAGGGCCATACGAATCTCATGCATGCATAGCCTAGCCTGGGGAAGAATAGACTATCACATAGGGCCATACAAATCAGATACATGCATAGCATAGCCTGGAGGAAAATAGAATATCACATAGGGCCATACGAATCTCATGCATGCATAGCCTAGCCTGGGGAAGAATAGAATATCACATAGGGCCATACGAATCTCATGCATGCGTAGCATAGCCTGGGGAAGAATAGACTATCACATAGGGCCATACGAATCTCATGCATGCATAGCCTAGCCTGGGGAAGAATAGACTATCACACAGGGCCATACGAATCTCATGCATGCATAGCCTAGCCTGGGGAAGAATAGACTATCACATAGGGCCATACGAATCTCATGCATGCATAGCCTAGCCTGGGGAAGAATAGACTATCACATAGGGCCATACAAATCTCATGCATAGCATAGCCTGGGGAAGAATAGACTATCACATAGGGCCATACGAATCAGATACATGCATAGCCTAGGCTGGGGAAAAAAGAATATCACATAGGGCCATACGAATCTCATGCATGCATAGCCTAGCCTGGGGAAGAATAGACTATCACATAGGGCCATACAAATCAGATACATGCATAGCATAGCCTGGAGGAAAATAGAATATCACATAGGGCCATACAAATCTCATGCATGCATAGCCTAGCCTGGGGAAGAATAGAATATCACATAGGGCCATACGAATCTCATGCATGCGTAGCATAGCCTGGGGAAGAATAGACTATCACATAGGGCCATACGAATCTGATGCATGCATAGCCTAGCCTGGGGAAGAATAGACTATCACATAGGGCCATACGAATCTCATGCATGCATAGCCTAGCCTGGGGAAGAATAGACTATCACATAGGGCCATACAAATCTCATGCATGCATAGCATAGCCTGGGGAAGAATAGACTATCACATAGGGCCATACGAATCAGATACATGCATAGCATAGCCTGGAGGAAAATAGAATATCACATAGGGCCATACGAATCTCATGCATGCATGGCCTAGCCTGGACAAAAATAGAATATCACATAGGGCCATACGAATCTCATGCATGCATAGCATAGCCTGGGGAAGAATAGACTATCACATAGGGCCATACGAATCTCATGCATGCATAGCATAGCCTGGGGAAGAATAGACTATCACACATGGCCATACGAATCTCGTGCATGCATAGCCTAGCCTGGGGAAGAATAGACTATCACATAGGGCCATACGAATCTCATGCATGCATAGCCTAGCCTGGGGAAGAATAGACTATCACACAGGGCCATACGAATCTCATGCATGCATAGCCTAGCCTGGGGAAGAATAGACTATCACATAGGGCCATACGAATCTCATGCATGCATGGCATAGCCTGGGGAAGAATAGACTATCACATAGGGCCATACGAATCTCATGCATGCATAGCCTAGCCTGGGGAAGAATAGACTATCACATAGGGCCATACGAATCTCATGCATGCATAGCCTAGCCTGGGGAAGAATAGACTATCACATAGGGCCATACGAATCTCATGCATGCATAGCCTAGGCTGGGGAAAATAGAATATCACATAGGGCCATACGAATCTCATGCATGCATAGCCTAGCCTGGGGAAGAATAGACTATCACACAGGGCCATACGAATCTTATGCATGCATAGCATAGCCTGGGGAAGAATAGACTATCACATAGGGCCATACGAATCTCATGCATGCATAGCCTAGCCTGGGGAAGAATAGACTATCGCATAGGGCCATACGAATCTCATGCATGCATAGCATAGCCTGGGGAAAAATAGACTATCACATAGAGCCATACAAATCTCATGCATGCATAGCCTAGCCTGGGGAAGAATAGACTATCGCATAGGGCCATACGAATCTCATGCATGCATAGCATAGCCTGGGGAAAAATAGACTATCACATAGAGCCATACAAATCTCATGCATGCATAGCCTAGCCTGGGGAAGAGTAGACTATCACATAGGGCCATACGAATCTCATGCATGCATAGCATAGCCTGGGGAAGAAAAGACTATCACATAGGGCCATACGAATCTCATGCATGCATAGCATAGCCTGGGGAAGAATAGACTATCACATAGGGCCATACGAATCTCATGCATGCATAGCATAGCCTGGGGAAAAATAGACTATCACATAGAGCCATACAAATCTCATGCATGCATAGCCTAGCCTGGGGAAGAGTAGACTATCACATAGGGTCATACGAATCTCATGCATGCATAGCCTAGCCTGGGGAAGAATAGAATATCACATAGGGCCATACGAATCTCATGCATGCATAGCCTAGCCTGGGGAAGAATAGACTATCACATAGGGCCATACGAATCTCATGCATGCATAGCCTAGCCTGGGGAAAAATAGACTATCACATAGGGCCATACGAATCTCATGCATGCATAGCATAGCCTGGGGAAGAAAAGACTATAACATAGGGCCATACGAATCTCATGCATGCATAGCATAGCCTGGGGAAGAATAGACTATCACATAGGGCCATATGAATCTCATGCATGCATAGCATAGCCTGGGGAAGAATAGACTATCACATAGAGCCATACAAAGCTCATGCATGCATAGCCTAGCCTGGGGAAGAGTAGACTATCACATAGGGTCATACGAATCTCATGCATGCATAGCATAGCCTGGGGAAGAATAGACTATCACATAGAGCCATACAAATCTCATGCATGCATAGCCTAGCCTGGGGAAGAATAGAATATCACATGGGGCCATACGAATCTCATGCATGCATAGCCTAGCCTGGGGAAGAATAGACTATCACATAGGGCCATATGAATCTCATGCATGCATAGCCTAGCCTGGGGAAGAATAGACTATCACATAGGGCCATACGAATCTCATGCATGCATAGCATAGCCTGGGGAAGAAAAGACTATCACATAGGGCCATACGAATCTCATGCATGCATAGCATAGCCTGGAGGAAAATAGAATATCACATAGGGCCATACGAATCAGATACATGCATAGCATAGCCTGGAGGAAAATAGAATATCACATAGGGCCATACGAATCTCATGCATGCATAGCCTAGCCTGGGGAAAATAGAATATCACATAGGGCTATACGAATCTCATGCATGCATAGCCTAGCCTGGGGAAGAATAGACTATCACATAGGGCCATACGAATCTCATGCATGCATAGCATAGCCTGGGGAAGAATAAACTATCACATAGGGCCATACGAATCTCATGCATGCATAGCATAGCCTGGGGAAAAATAGACTATCACACAGGGCCATACGAATCTCATGCATGCATAGCATAGCCTGGGGAAAATAGAATATCACATAGGGCTATACGAATCTCATGCATGCATAGCCTAGCCTGGGGAAGAATAGACTATCACATAGGGCCATACGAATCTCATGCATGCATAGCATAGCCTGGGGAAGAATAAACTATCACATAGGGCCATACGAATCTCATGCATGCATAGCATAGCCTGGGGAAAAATAGACTATCACACAGGGCCATACGAATCTCATGCATGCATAGCATAGCCTGGGGAAGAATAGACTATCACATAGGGCCATATGAATCTCATGCATGCATAGCATAGCCTGGGGAAGAATAGACTATCACATAGAGCCATACAAATCTCATGCATGCATAGCCTAGCCTGGGGAAGAGTAGACTATCACATAGGGTCATACGAATCTCATGCATGCATAGGCTAGCCTGGGGAAGAATAGAATATCACATAGGGCCATACGAATCTCATGCATGCATAGCCTAGCCTGGGGAAAATAGAATATCACATAGGGCCATACGCATCTCATGCATGCATAGCCTAGCCTGGGGAAGAATAGACTATCACACAGGGCCATACAAATCTCATGTATGCATAGCCTAGCCTGGGGAAGAATAAACTATCACACAGGGCCATACGAATCTCATGCATGCATAGCATAGCCTGGGGAAGAATAGACTATCACATAGGGCCATACGAATCTCATGCATGCATAGAATAGCCTTAAGGAAAATAGAATATCACATAGGGCCATACGAATCAGATACATGCATAGCATAGCCTGGAGGAAAATAGAATATCACATAGGGCCATACGAATCTCATGCATGCATAGCCTAGGCTGGGGAAAATAGAATATCATATAGGGCTATACGAATCTCATGCATGCATAGCCTAGCCTGGGGAAGAATAGACTATCACACAGGGCCATACGAATCTTATGCATGCATAGCCTAGCCTGGGGAAGAATAGACTATCACATAAAGCCATACGAATCTCATGCATGCATAGCCTAGCCTGGGGAAGAATAAACTATCACACAGGGCCATACGAATCTCATGCATGCATAGCATAGCCTGGGGAAGAATAGACTATCACATAGGGCCATACGAATCTCATGCATGCATAGCATAGCCTTAAGGAAAATAGAATATCACATAGGGCCATACGAATCAGATACATGCATAGCATAGCCTGGAGGAAAATAGAATATCACATAGGGCCATACGAATCTCATGCATGCATAGCCTAGGCTGGGGAAAATAGAATATCACATAGGGCCATACGAATCTCATGCATGCATAGCCTAGCCTGTGGAAGAATAGACTATCACATAGGGCCATACGAATCTCATGCATGCATAGCCTAGCCTGGGGAAGAATAGACTATCACATAGGGCCATACGAATCTCTGCATGCATAGCATAGCCTGGGGAAGAAAAGACTATCACATAGGGCCATACGAATCTCATGCATGCATAGCCTAGCCTGGGGAAGAATAGAATATCACATAGGGCCATACGAATCTCATGCATGCATAGCCTAGCCTGGGGAAGAATAGACTATCACATAGGGCCATACGAATCTCATGCATGCATAGCCTAGCCTGGGGAAGAATAGAATATCATATAGGGCCATACGAATCTCATGCATGCATAGCCTAGCCTGGGGAAGAATAGACTATCACATAGGGCCATACGAATCTCATGCATGCATAGCATAGCCTGGGGAAGAATAGAATATCACATAGGGCCATACGAATCTCATGCATGCATAGCATAGCCTGGAGGAAAATAGAATATCACATAGGGCCATACGAATCTCATGCATGCATAGCATAGCCTGGAGGAAAATAGAATATCACATAGGGCCATACGAATCAGATACATGCATAGCATAGCCTGGAGGAAAATAGAATATCACATAGGGCCATACGAATCTCATGCATGCATAGCCTAGCCTGGGGAAAATAGAATATCACATAGGGCTATACGAATCTCATGCATGCATAGCCTAGCCTGGGGAAGAATAGACTATCACATAGGGCCATACGAATCTCATGCATGCATAGCATAGCCTGGGGAAGAATAGATTATCACATAGGGCCATACGAATCTCATTCATGCATAGCCTAGTCTGGGGAAGAATAGACTATCACATAGGGCCATACGAATCTCATGCATGCATAGCATAGCCTGGAGGAAAATAGAATATCACATAGGGCCATATGAATCTCATGCATGCATAGCCTAGCCTGGGGAAAATAGAATATCACATAGGGCTATACGAATCTCATGCATGCATAGCCTAGCCTGGGGAAGAATAGACTATCACATAGGGCCATACGAATCTCATGCATGCATAGCATAGCCTGGGGAAGAATAGATTATCACATAGGGCCATACGAATCTCATTCATGCATAGCCTAGCCTGGGGAAGAATAGACTATCACATAGGGCCATACGAATCTCATGCATGCATAGCATAGCCTGGAGGAAAATAGAATATCACATAGAGCCATACGAATCTCATGCATGCATAGCCTAGCCTGGGGAAAATAGAATATCAAATAGGGCCATACGAATCTCATGCATGCATAGCCTAGCCTGGGGAAGAATAGAATATCACATAGGGCCATACGAATCTCATGCATGCATAGCCTAGCCTGGGGAAAATAAAATATCACATAGGGCCATACGAATCTCATGCATGCATAGCATAGCCTGGAGGAAAATAGACTATCACATAGGGCCATACGAATCTCATGCATGCATAGCCTAGCCTGGGGAAAATAAACTATCACATAGGGCTATACGAATATCATGCATGCATAGCCTAGCCTGGGGAAGAATAGACTATCACATAGGGCCATACGAATCTCATGCATGCATAGCATAGCCTGGGGAAGAATAGAATATCACATAGGGCCATACAAATCTCATGCATGCATAGCATAGCCTGGGGAAGAATAGACTATCACACAGGGCCATACGAATCAGATACATGCATAGCATAGCCTGGGGAAAATAGAATATCACATAGGGCCATACGCATCTCATGCATGCATAGCCTAGCCTGGGGAAGAATAGACTATCACACAGGGCCATACGAATCTCATGTATGCATAGCCTAGCCTGGGGAAGAATAAACTATCACACAGGGCCATACGAATCTCATGCATGCATAGCATAGCCTGGGGAAGAATAGACTATCACATAGGGCCATACGAATCTCATGCATGCATAGCATAGCCTTAAGGAAAATAGAATATCACATAGGGCCATACGAATCAGATACATGCATAGCATAGCCTGGAGGAAAATAGAATATCACATAGAGCCATACGAATCTCATGCATGCATAGCCTAGGCTGGGGAAAATAGAATATCACATAGGGCTATACGAATCTCATGCATGCATAGCCTAGCCTGGGGAAGAATAGACTATCACACAGGGCCATACGAATCTTATGCATGCATAGCCTAGCCTGGGGAAGAATAGACTATCACATAGGGCCATACGAATCTCATGCATGCATAGCCTAGCCTGGGGAAGAATAAACTATCACACAGGGCCATACGAATCTCATGCATGCATAGCATAGCCTGGGGAAGAATAGACTATCACATAGGGCCATACGAATCTCATGCATGCATAGCATAGCCTTAAGGAAAATAGAATATCACATAGGGCCATACGAATCAGATACATGCATAGCATAGCCTGGAGGAAAATAGAATATCACATAGGGCCATACGAATCTCATGCATGCATAGCCTAGGCTGGGGAAAATAGAATATCACATAGGGCCATACGAATCTCATGCATGCATAGCCTAGCCTGGGGAAGAATAGACTATCACATAGGGCCATACGAATCTCATGCATGCATAGCCTAGCCTGGGGAAGAATAGACTATCGCATAGGGCCATACGAATCTCATGCATGCATAGCCTAGCCTGGGGAAGAATAGACTATCACATAGGGCCATACGAATCTCATGCATGCATAGCCTAGCCTGGGGAAGAATAGAATAGCACATAGGGCCATACGAATCTCATGTATGCATAGCATAGCCTGGGGAAGAATAGACTATCACATAGGGCCATACGAATCTCATGCATGCATAGCATAGCCTGGGAAAAATAGAATATCACATAGGGCCATACGAATCTCATGCATGCATAGCCTAGCCTGGGGAAGAATAGACTATCACATAGGGCCATACAAATCTCATGCATGCATAGCATAGCCTGGGGAAGAATAGACTATCACATAGTGCCATACGAATCAGATACATGCATAGCCTAGCCTGGGGAAGAATAGACTATCACATAGGGCCATACGAATCTCATGTATGCATAGCCTAGCCTGGGGAAGAATGAACTATCACACAGGGCCATACGAATCTCATGCATGCATAGCATAGCCTGGGAAAGAATAGACTATCACATAGGGCCATACGAATCTCATGCATGCATAGCATAGCCTTAAGGAAAATAGAATATCACATAGGGCCATACGAATCAGATACATGCATAGCATAGCCTGGAGGAAAATAGAATATCACATAGAGCCATACGAATCTCATGCATGCATAGCCTAGGCTGGGGAAAATAGAATATCACATAGGGCTATACGAATCTCATGCATGCATAGCCTAGCCTGGGGAAGAATAGACTATCACACAGGGCCATACGAATCTTATGCATGCATAGCCTAGCCTGGGGAAGAATAGACTATCACATAGGGCCATACGAATCTCATGCATGCATAGCCTAGCCTGGGGAAGAATAGACTATCACACAGGGCCATACGAATCTCGTGCATGCGTAGCCTAGCCTGGGGAAGAATAGACTATCACATAGGGCCATACGAATCTCATGCATGCGTAGCCTAGCCTGGGGAAGAATAGAATATCACATAGGGCCATACGGATCTCATGCATGCGTAGCATAGCCTGGGGAAGAATAGACTATCACATAGGGCCATACGAATCTGATGCATGCATAGCCTAGCCTGGGGAAGAATAGACTATCACATAGGGCCATACGAATCTCATGCATGCATAGCCTAGCCTGGGGAAGAATAGACTATCACATAGGGCCATACAAATCTCATGCATGCATAGCATAGCCTGGGGAAGAATAGACTATCACATAGGGCCATACGAATCAGATACATGCATAGCATAGCCTGGAGGAAAATAGAATATCACATAGGGCCATACGAATCTCATGCATGCATAGCCTAGCCTGGGGAAGAATAGACTATCACATAGGGCCATACAAATCAGATACATGCATAGCATAGCCTGGGGAAGAATAGATTATCACATAGGGCCATACGAATCTCATTCATGCATAGCCTAGCCTGGGGAAGAATGGACTATCACATAGGGCCATACGAATCTCATGCATGCATAGCATAGCCTGGAGGAAAATAGAATATCACATAGGGCCATACGAATCTCATGCATGCATAGCCTAGCCTGGGGAAAATAGAATATCACATAGGGCTATACGAATCTCATGCATGCATAGCCTAGCCTGGGGAAGAATAGACTATCACATAGGGCCATACGAATCTCATGCATGCATAGCATAGCCTGGGGAAGAATAGATTATCACATAGGGCCATACGAATCTCATTCATGCATAGCCTAGCCTGGGGAAGAATAGACTATCACATAGGGCCATACGAATCTCATGCATGCATAGCATAGCCTGGAGGAAAATAGAATATCACATAGAGCCATACGAATCTCATGCATGCATAGCCTAGCCTGGGGAAAATAGAATATCACATAGGGCCATAAGAATCTCATGCATGCATAGCCTAGCCTGGGGAAGAATAGAATATCACATAGGGCCATACGAATCTCATGCATGCATAGCCTAGCCTGGGGAAAATAAAATATCACATAGGGCCATACGAATCTCATGCATGCATAGCATAGCCTGGAGGAAAATAGACTATCACATAGGGCCATACGAATCTCATGCATGCATAGCCTAGCCTGGGGAAAATAGACTATCACATAGGGCTATACGAATCTCATGCATGCATAGCCTAGCCTGGGGAAGAATAGACTATCACATAGGGCCATACGAATCTCATGCATGCATAGCATAGCCTGGGGAAGAATAGAATATCACATAGGGCCATATGAATCTCATGCATGCATAGCATAGCCTGGGGAAGAATAGACTATCACACAGGGCCATACGAATCAGATACATGCATAGCATAGCCTGGGGAAAATAGAATATCACATAGGGCCATAAGCATCTCATGCATGCATAGCCTAGCCTGGGGAAGAATAGACTATCACACAGGGCCATACGAATCTCATGTATGCATAGCCTAGCCTGGGGAAGAATAAACTATCACACAGGGCCATACGAATCTCATGCATGCATAGCATAGCCTGGGGAAGAATAGACTATCACATAGGGCCATACGAATCTCATGCATGCATAGCATAGCCTTAAGGAAAATAGAATATCACATAGGGCCATACGAATCAGATACATGCATAGCATAGCCTGGAGGAAAATAGAATATCACATAGAGCCATACGAATCTCATGCATGCATAGCCTAGGCTGGGGAAAATAGAATATCACATAGGGCTATACGAATCTCATGCATGCATAGTCTAGCCTGGGGAAGAATAGACTATCACACAGGGCCATACGAATCTTATGCATGCATAGCCTAGCCTGGGGAAGAATAGACTATCACATAGGGCCATACGAATCTCATGCATGCATAGCCTAGCCTGGGGAAGAATAAACTATCACACAGGGCCATACGAATCTCATGCATGCATAGCATAGCCTGGGGAAGAATAGACTATCACATAGGGCCATACGAATCTCATGCATGCATAGCATAGCCTTAAGGAAAATAGAATATCACATAGGGCCATACGAATCAGATACATGCATAGCATAGCCTGGAGGAAAATAGAATATCACATAGGGCCATACGAATCTCATGCATGCATAGCCTAGGCTGGGGAAAATAGAATATCACATAGGGCCATACGAATCTCATGCATGCATAGCCTAGCCTGGGGAAGAATAGACTATCACATAGGGCCATACGAATCTCATGCATGCATAGCCTAGCCTGGGGAAGAATAGACTATCGCATAGGGCCATACGAATCCCATGCATGCATAGCCTAGCCTGGGGAAGAATAGACTATCACATAGGGCCATACGAATCTCATGCATGCATAGCCTAGCCTGGGGAAGAATAGACTATCACATAGGGCCATACGAATCTCATTCATGCATAGCCTAGCCTGGGGAAGAATAGACTATCACATAGGGCCATACGAATCTCATGCATGCATAGCATAGCCTGGGGAAGAATAGACTATCACATAGGGCCATACGAATCTCATGCATGCATAGCATAGCCTGGGAAAAATAGAATATCACATAGGGCCATACGAATCTCATGCATGCATAGCCTAGCCTGGGGAAGAATAGACTATCACATAGGGCCATACAAATCTCATGCATGCATAGCATAGCCTGGGGAAGAATAGACTATCACATAGTGCCATACGAATCAGATACATGCATAGCCTAGCCTGGGGAAGAATAGACTATCACATAGGGCCATACGAATCTCATGTATGCATAGCCTAGCCTGGGGAAGAATTAACTATCACACAGGGCCATACGAATCTCATGCATGCATAGCATAGCCTGGGGAAGAATAGACTATCACATAGGGCCATACGAATCTCATGCATGCATAGCATAGCCTTAAGGAAAATAGAATATCACATAGGGCCATACGAATCAGATACATGCATAGCATAGCCTGGAGGAAAATAGAATATCACATAGAGCCATACGAATCTTATGCATGCATAGCCTAGGCTGGGGAAAATAGAATATCACATAGGGCTATACGAATCTCATGCATGCATAGCCTAGCCTGGGGAAGAATAGACTATCACACAGGGCCATACAAATCTTATGCATGCATAGCCTAGCCTGGGGAAGAATAGACTATCACATAGGGCCATACGAATCTCATGCATGCATAGCCTAGCCTGGGGAAGAATAAACTATCACACAGGGCCATACGAATCTCATGCATGCATAGCATAGCCTGGGGAAGAATAGACTATCACATAGGGCCATACGAATCTCATGCATGCATAGCATAGCCTTAAGGAAAATAGAATATCACATAGGGCCATACGAATCAGATACATGCATAGCCTAGCCTGGACAAAAATAGAATATCACACAGGACCATACGAATCTTATGCACGCACGGCGCGCGCCGCACTATAAAAACTAGGTGCAATGTTTGCTTACCATAAGATATCTAACTCTTGGATCTTCTTTCTTTCCTCGATACTGAGAAAGCATCACACGCCAGTGATCATCCAGCAACAAGCTGCTTTCCTCCGCATTATTCAGGACGCTGAATCTGGAAAGGAACGCCTCAAGCTCTCGTAGAATTTGCAGAACAACGAGCGAGAAAACTTGCAAAGATACACGGCACTGTAAAGAGTACAAATATGCGCCTCAGAAAATCAATAACCATTCACGAAAGATAGCTACACAGCTAAGAAGAAAGAAACGAGCTGGCAGCAAAAACTGATGAAACAAGATAAGTCCGTTATGACTATGCAATAAAGACCTAATAACTTGGTAAATTTATTATTTTCATGTAATAATGTCGTACAATTAGTCCTTTTAAAAAAAATCACCTTTTTATTAGCCACTTCTGTTTGAGCTTTTATCAAAGGGATGAGTACTTTCTCGACGGATCTCTGGAAGAGTTTAGCCAGCGTAGCAGTGGCCTCCTTGCTCTGCTTGTGCTCAGTGACATCACCAAACGAAGTGTTCAACAGAAAGACTTGCAACAACGACACAACTCGCTCTAGATGATAGAATGCCTCCATCTGGGAAGTTAATTCGATCATTTGATTCAGTGATGTGGAAGACAGAGCAAAAAAAAAAAAAAAAAAAAAACAACAGCAAGTTTTCCCAAAAAAAGGTCTGGTTAACTTCGGTAAGCTTGAATTTTTGCATAGAGGTTCCTAATGTTATGTAAACCAACATATCAAAAAAAGTTGTTTTTGGAATGGATTCGTCTTCAAGATATGAGGCTTGAAGTGCAATTTTCAAATGTTCAAAGTATGAATTCTCCACATTTTCAGGGAGAAGTCTGGCTCTGATCAGAAATTAAGACAACTTTGCTCGCTAATACCTAAATTTCATGCTTCAAAATTTCTTTAAAATTTGGAATTAAGCTTTTGGGCTTGTATGCGGAATCTTGAGCTTATATATTGAGAATTGGAAAATTTCATGCCATTTTTTTTCCTCTGTCGAATTCATGATGGTTTGGAGGGTAGTGGGGCTGGAGGACTATGATGATAATGGCAGTGATAATAAACCCAATCGTCTAACAGTGTTTACAACTTTTTGCCAACCAATGCAGACCATGTGATCACCCAGGGCGCACCCAGGGGCGTGCGCAGCCTATAGGCCTGCAGTCACTGGACTGCAAAAAATTTGGCGATCTTATTTGCATAATGAGGGGAAAAGTCAAATGTTTACTCATTAATTTTTATGTACGTAGTTTTATATATATGATGAGGATAAAAACTAAAATTTTCTTAATCATGATAGTCTACAGATGATTTCCAAACATATTGTTATGTCGTTTAGCGCCACGCAACGACTGAAGTCCTTTTTCAGATCGAGGATGACAGAGGATCGTGTAATATTCTCAAAAGTCTGATGCATTGACGCCAATTTCAAACCCAAAAGCGGAAGCTATGAAATCTTCACGGGGATGCGGGATGAGGGGCCACGCCCTCATTGCTGAATGCTTTGACTGCAACTTGCCCCTGCGTACGCCCCTGGCCCCCCCTGCACATCCTGGTTATGTGTCTTACCTTGGAGCTTGCACTGACTGCAGGAACACACTCATTCTCAATTTCGTCGCACAGCACTGTCCACACCCCCACCACTGAACCAATTGGCAAAGTCTCACAATGAGTGACCAGCCTATAACATTCAAGATTTACTAAAAGGTAAGGAGAATTGGTTGGTGAACCTCAAAATATAAAAATCTAAACAAATAACAAACTAATTAAATAACAAATTCTTACTGTCACATTGATTAGAAAGGAATAGTAGTAAGGAGTTAGGAGAACTGTTGTGTTAAGCTAATCAATATAAATAAAAAAATTACACTTTAAATTTTTTTTTAACACTGTATCCATTCAAGTTATATTAAATAATTAATTCTAACTAACACATCGATTAAGAAGACATAATAAAAAAGTAAGGAGAATTGATTTGCACCTACTCAAGAGTGAATCGTGACAGAAAGCCTTTCCATGGTGTGCTGACGCTGCAGACTTTAAGTGATCCCAACAAATGGTGAACAAATCTGTCGAACTAAAATAAATGTGACCGAATAAGCTGAACATGCAAAACATTTTAAAAAGAATTCTAAATATTTTGCGATAAGCATTATCTGTAAGAATATTTACAACCCTTTCCCAACCCTTTTGAAGTGAAAATATAGGCTCTGTTTCTTTCTTATCCATTATCACATTAAAGAACCTTAGTGAGCCATACCTTGGTTAATGTTTTCATTCCACATTATTAGACAAATTACTGAAATTTCGAGAAAAATAATCTAAAATTGTTTTATTAACTGATGGAATAACAGGTGACCAAGTGTGCTACAGCACATCTGTGTAATGGGCCTCTTATCTTTGGTGAAACGGGTTCTATTCCCGAATCATGGGTAGTATCTTTCTGTTTCTCTGCTCTGAATTTGACTTAAATTGACATAACTATAGTAAGCTCACATGAAGCTTGGGACGTTCCACTGATGCGCTAGCAAACTGAACCACCCGTGATTTCACAATATGTTTTAAGTGGAAGACTTTGAGCTACATACCTGTCTTAATTTAGAGTAAACTTGGACAAGAGAAGTCAAGAAGATATCTTGTGACTCTTCTAATCTCTCATCCTATGGCCAAAAAAAATAGTCAAGAGAGCTACAACTAGTTCATAACTGAAGACTAAAAGAACTCACAAAGTTGCAGTTCATCCAGAATTGCTTGAGAATATCTTGCAGGTGAGGCTCAAGGATTCGGTGGTTCATTTTCAGTAGCATGGTGTGGCAGTCAAACACCTCCACACTACACCAAACAAACAAGAGTGTGAAACAGCGCGAGACAGTGAGTACTAATAGAGAAGTGAGTAAAGTAAGGCAAAAAAGAGAAAGGTATGGTTGAGGAGGGAAGAGGCTGGTGCAAAGCTTCTCTAGCCTGCTCTTATCCTGAAACTCCGGAGAGCTAGCCTGCGTAGTGGCTCAAGTCTCCCTCCCCTTCCCTTGAGCTGCTACGCAGGCTACGGAGAGCCGGCTAGCAGGCTACAGCTTCTCAAGCGTGATAGTCAAGTTAAAACCTATGTCAGGTTTATCTCATTGTAGACAGTGAGTCCCTTGTCTTCTGAGATAAGAGCTGCACTACGGTAAACTATATTGTTGGATGTAAAAGAGCTGCTGGGTACACTGGCACCATCCCCAGCAACAGTAGTAACACACTAACTCACACGACCTTAGACTGCGTGTAACGGTTTTTATCTGTAAACTATGTACAAATGTGAAGCTCATTAAGGGTGTTCTGACATCTGTTGCTAAGGAAAACTGAACATAGCATAAAATCCTTGTAAAAACTAATAAAGGTCTGATATTTGCCAAGTTGACCACCACAAGTGTGCTGACCATTTTGATGGCGCTATCATGTGACGTCATCATGTGACGTCATAGATACAGAAAAAAGCAAATATTTCAAGTAAACTTGCCCAAAAATAAATATTGAATACGTTTTATGAATCTTGACAGACGGACACATAAAGCCAAGAATGCGTTTTAGAAATGATTGAGGAATTATTTTCTAACCATTTTTCAAAGGTCCTGAAATCCAGATTATTTGATATTAGTTGAAGCTCTCGTAAGCGACCACCTTGGGAACTGAGAATTGTGGTCGTTAACGGAGCTGGTCTGAACAATAGGTGTTGGTCGCTTACGGAAGCTTAATTGAAATGGAATCTAAAAGTTATTGTGATAATAACAACGCTGTGATATTTTGGTTTATTGCTTGATTTTAAAAACAGGTATTTGACTTATCATGAGAGTGAGTTGTTTTATTTAATAGCAATTAATTCTACGCAAAACAGCTCGTTATGCTAGTTTATATCGACGACTTAAGCTTTTCGTCACGAGAATATCTTATGCGTCTACGACGATCGCATGGCGTCTTTTGTTACCCGATTTCTAAAGCGTGCAACAAACTAGTGGATGGCTATTGTAACTAAAAAAAGGATAAATCGTGGAGCTGGCAATGGACTAGAGATCCCTTGCATTTACACACTTTCTGGATGTTACGATATGATCGGTCTCCCTGTGGTAGCGCCCGCTAGGAGTCAGCGGACTTGTACAGAGCGAACACTCGACTTGCAATGGCCGAATAAAGACAAGTTCTAAACCCAGCTAGTACAGTAAATATGTACCGAAACACTGGAGACAAAGAAATGTTTGAAATTGAAGTTAGAAAATTGAAATTATGGAACTCTTTAATAGTTTTCTACTGGAAAGGCAGCTTTGAAACATTACAACATTTCCGCTTTATATGTGATTTCAGTATGCATTGGATATGATGTTTATCAGGTGTTGACTGATGCTGTAAAGCCAAAAATCATTGTGGACGCTTACGAGAGCTTAAAAATAAAAGAAAATCTCAGTTGGTGTTTTGAAATTGCGGTCGTTAACGGAGCTGGTCACACCGATAAGTTGGTCGCTTACGAGAGCTTAGAATTACAGAGTTTGTGTGACAATTCAATCGGTGATTCATGATCGTGGTCGTTATCAGGGCTGGTCGCTTACGAGAGCGGTCGCTCAGAGAGCTTAGACTGTATTTTCGTTTCTGTCAGATTAACGCTATATCCATGCTTGGCTATATAAAGGAGGCTTTAATAAAAAAGGAAAACTGGAAAAGTATTTCGTTTTGAAATAATTTTGCAACAATAAAAGCTTTTTTCTAAAAACGCAGAAAGTGAACAAAGCCTGCGCGTGCACAGTCAGCCTGCACAGACACACTGATATCTCACTGATATCTCTGATGATAACATTGAGATGAAGTTTAAAAACAAATTCAAGTGTTTGGTGGTATTTACACTTCTAAGAAATGATATCTGTAATGTCATGATCTAAATTGAAAAAGTATTTTAAAAATTCGGATACAGCAAGCGCTTCTTCAAAATAAGTTTTGAGGGTGCAAGCGTTTGCAACAGATGTTTGCAGCGCGCGCAGGTAGTGAAAATTGAAAACTTGGGCATCACAAACGTTGGCTTGAAAATTTTTGCTAAATGCTCCTTTGATTTTACAAGCATGGGAAATAAGGTCAGGTTGAGATCAACTTAAAGTAAAGTTTTGGGAACTTGGAACACATATTATTTTTGTTTCTTTTACTTCAAGAAAGCTTGCGAATGACGAATTGCGTGTGCACTCAACGCCACCGGGTTAGCAACGTCGTTACTGAGCAACACTAATGTCAGTACACCCTTAAAGAATTTATAATAAGCACTTACACAAACACAATCTACATTTAACTCAGTTGGAGTGTGAAAAAGGCGAGGAAAAAGGGGACAAAACAGAAAGAAATTATTATTTGTGCGAAAGTGGTACACCTTGGTTGATATTCTGTTAGTTGCTTTGTAAACTCTGAGAACCACTTGAGTTGGGCAGCACCACTTGTGTTATCCTCTGCAACCTGAAGAAACAAACACACTTTAATTATAGGGCATACCTTACATATAAAAGGTATTGACAATACAAACAATCAAGCAATAAGGGTCTATCAAAGCCCATCAGCCCAAATGTGAAGTATCAGGTTAATCACAAACAAAGTTAATGTTAATGTCCAGTTGAAATGTCATTTGAAATATATGGATCTGTTCCTATTAGAACTTTACCCACCATGTCATACTGTGCTTGACTTTCATATAGTAAATAAGCTAATGTAGATATGCCTAGATAAAATTACATTTGTAACCTCCTAAGAATAAAGATTAAATCATTCTTATGGTAAGACAAGCACTGACCTGGTACACATCATAGGCATGTAGGGTAGAGAGCATGTCATGAACTAGATGTAGAACTCTTGTATTAGCGATAGCACCAGGATCTGATGGACTTACACCAAGCAGGGCACACAACTCAATGAAGAAATGAAACTCAAATGCTGCAGCTGTATTCTCAATGGAACTATATCAACAAGTGGACAAGTTATTCAGAAACACAATCATTTAAAAATTGCATAAAAAGGGTGAAAGAGCCATGGTATGTTTGCTTGACCGCTCAGTGGTACAGGCTTTGCTTCTTAAGCAAGTCGATCAGGGTTCAAACTACTTTTTTAGAGGTGTAACTTAAAGCTTGCACTGTAAGTATCCCTTGATGCTTGAACGACTATGCTAAATGGCAGTTCCTACTTACAAATATAGCTACAGTAGCAAACCCATAGTTGTGGGACATTTAAGATTAGTCCCTGTAGAAGGTGGAGTCCATCTTTAGTGTCTACAATTGTCTGCATTACCAAAGGGGCATTGACATACCAAGCTGCAATGGCTGTCGTGCGATTTTCAAGTAAAAGAGCTTATGTGTAATGGAATCTCAATAATAATGAAACCACTGGAACCACATGTCAATTTAACACTGAGCTATGTACAATGGAACATTAGTAATAAGGACACTACTGCTTTCAATAAAGATCTTACCGCCTTGCCTTCAGGAACTCCCGTAGTAATTGAGGAAAAAAATTTGCCAAGGGTGTTGATCTGCTGGAGCTTTCCTGTGACAGACACAATAAAACAATTTTATAAGATTCCACTCCTATAACTTCTGACAGGTGGTCAGAATAATATGAACAGTTAGTGCTGCATGGTTGCCTTGCCCAGTTGTTGCTGTTGCTGAGAACCATGAAAGCTCTACCCCCCTTTAGATACCTCTAAATCCAACATTGTACTGTTGAAAAATAAACCATTGTTTGCGTGTGCTTTCTTTAATCACTTAAAATCAACACATCATGTGTCACAAGGGAGGATCGAAAACAGTTATAAAAGATTTCAAGAAGGGGTGTAGCACCATCCCAAACTAGGGGGGGGGGACCACACAATGCCACACTGCCCCACCCACCCCCTTTGATGTACCCCTGTGTAACACACAGGTAACCCAGAAACAGTACAAACACCCACCTTACTCCATGGATCATCAGTTAGAAGAAGCCTAAGGGTTTTAAATAGCTGTATTGGGTAGCTGCCATGATGTGACCTCTTGCTTGGTGAAGTATTGGCATTCTTTACACTGCCTTCTTGGTTGGCAGACAGAGCTCTAAGAGCTGATGGGAACTCTAACAGAGGGTCCCTGAAATAAAGCCCTATTTAGAGAACTGAAATGGTGATAAGGGAAATTACATGCGATAACCAAGATTTGTCTCAAAGGGTGGCAGTGATAAATATCACATACCTTTCAACTCTCCCACATAAGTCTAAAAATTTTGGATCCCTTCTCCTGCTCTCACACTTTAAGCTCCAAATCTCCCGCTTTTTAGCGAGAGCTTCTTAGTGAGAGCTTTCTATACAGCAAACGCCTGCAAGCTTAAACCCACTCCTCCCCCCCAAAAAAATATACCCCACCTCTCCCCCAAAAAGTTCTAAAACCTTAAGATTTTCGGAGGTTGATAGGTTTGATATCATATGGTAAAATGTATAAGTTTTTCACTATCTTTCATTAGAAATGGCATGCTTTCCCATAGAGTTAGTGTTAAGGCTAGGGTCAGGGTTAGGGTGGTTGTCTATATGCGGTTGTCATCTAATGTATGTATATATGGCAAATTCAGAGAAGGTATGAAATGACCAGCTCTTTTGAAGTCAAGGGTGTGTGTGCCCTCCCTGTACATGTCCACCCCTCCCTGCACCCCTGGATTTGAGCCACTACTTTGGAATGTTTAACCATTAAACAATTAAAATAAATATTCTGCAAGATACACCCTTACCATCCTTGGCTATTAGATGCTTTAAATCTGATGTGTAGCAAGGATTTGAGGCGTGTAGTTATTTACACACTTATAGGAGGATTGTTTTACACACTTAGCAGAATTGTTCTCAGCCCCTCTCCCACCCTGGTTTCCCCACCCCCTATTTCAAGGCCATTCCCTGGATAGAGGCCTAAAAAAAAGAGGAATCTCTATGAGCTACATTAATAGTGTTACCTTCTAAACAGTGCATCACCCACACACTCACAGATCTTGGTCTGAATATTGGAAGACGTTGCTTTTTCTGACACAATTTTGTAATGGACTTGCATCATAGGGTTTAGTAGGTGTTCACAGAAGCGCTCAAATAGCTGGGACAAGGCAAAAATAAAATGGGCAAGTAACAATGTCTCTAATGCTAGCAATGCCAGGAATTTGTTTTAAAGTCAGTGAACTTTGTTAAGGCAGAAAAGAATAATATACTTTAGAGAGCCAACCAAAAAAGCAGACCAAACAATGGACTTTGGGGAAGTCTACTTGCTCATTTGAGTGAAGGTGAAGGTAATTCTGAGGATATAATAAGGATTGAATAGTTTCTGGTTTAATTTACATGCCATATCCTTTGAAACTTCATCATCAGTAGATCCTTCAAACATTCCCTACTTCTTTGTATGCAGCTATCAAGAATGCTAATGTTCACTGTATGGTATTTCTCTACCAACCTTCTTGTGATTTGACTGTTTTCTTTGCAAAGGGATATATTTTTGGAGAGAGACTTGTAACAATGATAGAATATCATCTTGCAGATGCACCGATGATGCTGAAGCAAGCAAAACAGAAGACACAAAGTGCACCTGAAAAATCAATTCCATTGCAATGAGTCAAATGGTGACAGTTGTGAGTCCTTGTTTAGCCATTTGTTTGTTTGCAGTTGAGGTGACATGGTTGGCATACCACCAGTCTAATAGTACCCTACAACTTGATTTGATTCCTGTTTTCAACAAGAGCTCAGTTTGTTAGGTTCTGGCCTATGAACCAAGTACTGTATTTTCTGGGTTCTCCAGTTCACCTCTCTTCAAAGAAATTACAATTTTAATCCCTAGCATTGTCCCTACTCAGGCACTACCTTCAGTAGTTAGTCGACATATTAGTTTGCCTGTCTGAGATGAGTGTTAATAAAGCATGTTGCATGGGCGGGGTGATTAGCACATATATGCGTTTTATTATGTACTCATTGGTATTCACATTTTATGATGGGGTTTGAAGAAAAATACTTTTTTACTCACAAAGCTTTCAAACTTGGTAAGCCAAGATGTAGCAAGCTTATCTGATGTAAGAATGAGTATACAACACTGTACCACAGGCTGGAATTCCGGTAATTTATTAGAGGCTTGCTGAGTGAAGAGATCTGTGAATACCTATAATCAAAAGATATGAAAGAATCATTGTTACTTTAACCCAAGGAGAGAAAACTTTGTCTGTTTTAATTTATGATTTAATATTATTATTTGGTGTTAACATTTGTGTGGGTATTTTTGGTTTCATGTGACCTAATGTAGCAATGGAATGGATAATTTTCTTTAAGATTTGAATCAGCATTTAAGATAAAATTCACTGCTGAATTAGATATATTTGGATGATCCTGACCATAAAAGGGTCTAGCTAGGAGGGTTATTATACATGATTATAATAGCTTTCCTAATTTATCTTACATTATTATTCTATTCTGCATACCTGTAACAGATGAGGTTTAATTACCACAGACACTGTTGATATTTGATGAGCTAAATTTTCCAACAGGCTAACAGTAAAGATCCATAAACCTTTAAGAGAGCTTGAAGACTTTTCTGTTGCCCTATAACACAATGAAAATTAACAGAAAACCATGAAGTGAAATGTGTGTTGTGTGTTTAAACTTTTTCCTCCAAACTTTTCAGGTCCAGAAGTAACAGATTTGGAATCTCAGGTAGAGACACACACAGTAAAGGGATACACATATCCATATACTGTAACATTGCAGAGAGTGGCATAATCATTTAAAATAATATTTAATTTCATTTAATATAAAACTGACAATCCAGTATTCTGGATGAAGTTAAAATGCAATGATTAAGTACCCAATAATATTAGCAATACACTTTAAAATTGGTTCCCATTGGTAGGGTACAGAACATCCCAAAATGAAACCATATCATATAAAACACAATCTTCAGGGTTAAATAGGGTTAGGATTTGGGCCTTTGGGCATGATACCTCTATCAGATCTTCTTACTGATTTGCCTCCCCTCCTCAGAAAAAAGAAGGAAGATCTCTTGTAGTATACCTGAAATCTTTCTTGTAGGAATTAATGATTTCCTGGCAAACCCAGTCCAGCAACACCTGATGCTTGTTGGGAATGAAGCATTTATCACTCTGCCAGGCAGAGGATACCAGAGAGATCTTTTCATCTTGAGATATGGATGGGTTTTTCAGCTTTTGGTATACACCTATATTTTACAAATGAGATTGTCAACTTTGGAACTGGGTAAGTCATTCAATCCCGGGTGGTGGTGGGGGGGGGGGGGGGGGGGGGGAGGGGGGTGGTTCTTCAGGTTAAAAGTGATAGGGATGCTCGTCGGAAAATTAAAAATGAAATACTCCTATAAAATAAGCAAAAAATTATCCCCAAAATACCAAAAGCCAGATTTAAGTATCCAATTGTATAAAAAAAAGTCATGAATGACAATGTTTTGTTTAGAAATCGAAGTATTAGAAAATCTAGAAAACGTTGGCTCATAATGCCCTTTTCTGCAAACCCAAAAAATACCATTTGCAGTAGAAAAGCCTATTTTTTTTCAGACCCTCCCCCCCCTAAAAATACCTAAGGCTCTAAAAAATATGACAAGCATCCCCTATCAGGTCAACCCCCGCCCCCCCCCCCCCCCCCCCCCCCCCCCCCCCCAGGGCATTCAATCCTAGGAAAAAAGATATACTGAAGCAAATTGAATTTCATCATGTTTCTGGCTTTGATACCTGCTTTGTTGAGGTATAAACTAGTGTCTGCCACTGAAGAAACAGCAAATGCAGAATACCCGTCCACAAAGTGTTAACAATGGGACCTCACACCTTAATTTCTATAGAACGTGCCAGTAAATATAAGGAAAATGCAAATAAGTGGAGGGGTATTCTGCAGTTAAGCCGAAATATCGGAGCAGGTTTGCCCCCCCTGCAAAAAATCCCCAGCTACCGCCTTGAAGATTTACCTTAAAACTAAAATTTAACATGCCTTTTGCAAACTACATTTGTTTACTTTTACTGTCTCTGGTATTTCAGTTAAAAACATGCATAATTTTGACTTATTTATGCAAAATCCAAGATTCATTTATGTATACAACACGTGAAATTGTAGTGCAAATCTATAGTGTCCAATAATAGGTACGAGTAATGAGTATCTTCTGTAAGGAAAAACTATCACGATCACACGTGGAAGCAAACTTCATAAGTATTATTGACATTTTTTCCTTATTATTTGTCAGAAGAATCGCTTAATCATTTCATTATCGTTACCTTTTGTGACATCCATTTCTATAACGCTTCCCATGATTGAAACGAACTGTTTTCAGCGAATTTTTCCTCACACATGAAAACCTGTTGATCGACCGCCATCTTGTCATTGACCGAGTAGGCCTAGTGATAATAAATCTAATCATTTGTACATAAAGTAGCCTGCTCTTTGGTAATGCCGCTGACACATGGCTCCAAATTCGAAAAACGAAACATGGGTTTCACCAAAAGTTTTATTTTCTTTTGTTTGTGGGCATGTTTGGCCATTTTCTGTGTCAAGTATTGGATGAAAACAAAAACTTATGTTTTTGACGCTAAAGATATATCGGATATCACCAAAAAGCATTTAAAAAGTGGTAAGTAATACTATCACAGGCCATTCAACTGCTAGAGGTACCGTACATGGGATCAACAAACATCATTTACACTTTCTCGTACGTAATTCTGACTCGTTCTATGGAAATCAAGGTATGCATATATGGGCCGACTCCACTCTTAGCCCATTGGTAACCAACCTTTATATGACACCCTTTTATTCTATAGGTGGAAGTCCAGAAAGAATTTTTGGAAAAGTGGCCTTCCATCTTGACCAGGCGTATCCTGGCCATATCTTGCCCGTCCAGGACCAGGAGTGGGTGTTTATGTATGCCGGTGGCTGGAAGGCCTCTATGTGCCTTCTACATGCATCCTTGACTGAGTACATCCTGTTTTTCGGTACTGCGGTAGATACGTCAGGCCACTCAGGTAAGGGACAGATTATTTATTTGCTAAATTTTTTTCCCCAGACAGTTCTGATGATCAATGTTTTTTTTCCAAAGGATGTGGCGTTTTTTTTACCTGTCTCTACTTGCTCTATTTTTTAAGGGCCTGAGCTTTGCTTGATTTTTATTTGTGGATCAGCCACTCCCCCCATCAAATATGAAATGGTCCATTCCTATGGGTCACTTGTTTGAATCAGTTGCCTGAGCTAAAATGAGAGGGAGTAAGAACACCCCTCCCCTGTCAAAAAAGGGGCATGAAACGAAATTTTAGTAGTACACGCTGCATCTTGAAACATAATTTTGGGCATTTTTATTATCACTATAGTTGAGGCATTTTTAGCATAAAACTTCAACCTATATTAACAGGCCTGTATTAATGTTTGCCCTGCAGGGAGGTACTGGGCAAACATTTCTGATACACTGATTTCCGGCAAGTTTACTCAGTGGAAAGAAGGCTCCCTACAAACTACTGTATATAAACCAGGAGACCATGTCATCCATGTACAAGGAGAGGTCACAGTCGTCAGCTGGGAAGCCAATACATGGATGGTGGAATATGGAAGAGGATTCCTGCCCTCTGCTCTTGGATTCACTCTCTCAGACACTGTTTTCAGCTCCCAGGATATTGTACATGTTGGCAAAATTCTCTACTTGTATGCAAAAGCTTTATGGCAGGAATTACTGTTGTTTGGAAATGAACTGAAGTCATAGGTGGCACTTTGCTACCAGTTTTCCTATTTCATTGTAAGTGAATGCTCTGAAAATTCTTAGGACCAAAATATTGTTTTTGCCATTTAATATTCATAGGAAACATTGCCTCTGGTTACTACTTTTATAGCATAAAAGAATGTGTGTTCTTAGGATTGATGCCCCCAGCCCCCAAAAAGGAAAAAGATGATATAAGGGGCAGTCCATTCTCTTACTAGACACCAAATACATCCTGTAGCCAGCATATTAGTCAAGGGGCAGGACTTACAAAAAACTGCATCAGTCAGACATGTGACCAGGATTAGCAGAGGCTGGGTTCAGTCATATGGCAATACCGTATATGTAATAAACACCCCCCCTGAGCTTACAAGTTTGTAAGGCACAACCCCTTCTACCAGCTTAAAAACAAACAACATAGGACTTTCATTAGTGGTTTTCAAAATCCCGTGAAACAAAATGTAATTGTTTCAGTGTAATAGTTAAGCCAGAACAAAGAGATTACAGTGTATTAGTACTAAATATTTCACAGGATTTTAGCAACCACTCCAATATAAATCATTTCAATGAATCTTGGGTAAGACTTGCTTGAAACCCTTGCTATAATTTAATGTGATCCTGACTGACACTAGAACCCCACTGCACTTGGGTTTGTTAGATCATTGTAAAGAATACCCCTCCTAACATATAATTTATACATAATTATCCCATTCTAAGAACGAGGTTGTCCTAGACTCACACCACCTTGTGGTTCATCCCCTAAAACAGGTAAGAATGCACAAGACTAGCCCAATTTAGCAACCTATTCTTTTTTTGCAATATTCAAGTCAAGAGTACATCTATCAGTTTCATATGAATTCTTGAACACATGGGCTAAGAAGCTGCTTAAATTGTCTTCAGACAAGCTCTACGAAACATGGCATCAGAGTTGAAGCCACTGTTATCACTTCAATGAAAACAGTTTAGGAGACAGTAAACACAACTCATAAATACAATATGCATGCTATACATACAGCACTGATTTATTGGCACACGATTGCATATCACATAAATACAAAATAAAAATTGACATGATATGACATCATGGTGACTATACTAGAGATGAGTATGCATCAAAATATAGAGTTGCTTGTTGAAAGATAACTGTACAATAATGAGAATAGTTACAGGTTAAAAATAACACTAAGGAAAATCATGTTGGTTTGTTGGCTCCCTTCTTTCCAATTAAACTCTTGTGGATATGGGGGATTACACCTGGAAGCAGAGAAATAGAAGTTAGAACAGAGATAAATACATATAGACCAAGTAAGAACCTCTTTCCACAACGGCATGCCAGGTATAGAAATTCATTACAAACAGGGAAGTTTCTGACGCAAAAATGAAAAGAGTCTAAGCTTTAGCTATGCAGTGGCTTATCATTGCTAGGCAACTGAATAGTTATTGCTACGAATTTAGAAATTGTGGTTATAGTAGGGCAGCCTAACGGATCACTAGACAGATGCTTTAGGCCAAAAACTTATTTCATCTGAGCAGAACCCTTGACTTCTGCATTATATTTACAATCAGGGATATATATACTTACCACCGCCAGCAATGGTAGCCTTGATAAGCGAATCCAACTCTTCGTCTCCACGGATGGCAAGCTGTAAATGGCGAGGGGTGATACGCTTCACTTTCAGATCTTTGGATGCATTACCTGCCAACTCTAGAACCTGAAGAAATAAAGCTTCATTAGCAATAAATTCACAACAATAGATCAAAAGCTCGAATGCAAATTTAGAAGCATATTGCTTCAAGTCCTCGGTGCAGTGTGCAACAAATCATTACCTCAACAAAGATTTAGACAAAAAGGTACGACTGGTCAAATTAGATTTGATTGGCAAGTAATTTGGTATGCAAATTTTCAAACATTGCAAACAACGCCGAAACAGACAAACTCGAAGAGAAATATCTTCTTCCAACCATAAATTGAAAATTATACAACAGGAATTAGAGATAGTAGCAAAGAAGATTACAGATAGAGATAATAACTCTAGGTCTAGTTTTTATGTAGAAGTTATTTCTGTAAACTACAGTTATGGCGGGAAGGATGAAATATCGTTCGAGTAAATTATGAAAATTTGTAGTTTGCAAGTACAAACCCAAAGATAAAGTCAAGATCTAGAGATGGATCTAGTTTACTCGATAATTTGAGCAAGTATTCGGTGTTTGGCAGAGGAAAAGATCGAAAAACCCCGAACAAACAAACGCTCCAAACAATAGATTGATTGCCGCGCAAACTACAACACGAACGTAAAGTGATCTACTACGCGAGATTTCGATGGCAATCCGAATAAAATAACCATAAACTTTACATCAAGCTTGAATTCACACAGTATACTTACTTCAGCGGTAAGATATTCGAGGATAGCAGCGCTGTAAACTGCTGCAGTGGCTCCTACTCGACCGTGACTCGTTGTTCTGTTCTTCAAATGTCTGTGTATACGACCGACGGGGAACTGTAGAAAACGCAATAAAATTACGTCTTCATCATAAACTTACATTCAAACTACGTAGATGGAGTAAATTGAACTCCGACTGACTTAAAATGAAAAGGCTTTTACCTGTAAACCGGCACGGGCTGATCTAGAAACTGCCTTCGCCTTTGCTTTAGAATCCTTTCCGGCTTTGCCTCCCGCCTAAAAAATAAACACAAAAAATTCAGCAAAATGCGACAGAACAGTCGTGAAATACGCAAAAGTAATTTCATAAGAAGATGATGAAAGTATTTAAGATAAAGTATGTATAAAAAGCAAGTCCATTAGATCGAATATATGGAGGATGGAAGTGGATTGAAAATACGGATGACTCACCATTTTTGTAGTTCTGTGTATTCTCTTACCGCCAACAAACGACAACTGAGTAATAGCGCCAAAATGACGCTCCTTATTTTGAAC
Source organism: Nematostella vectensis (assembly GCF_932526225.1). Lineage (NCBI taxonomy): Eukaryota > Metazoa > Cnidaria > Anthozoa > Actiniaria > Edwardsiidae > Nematostella > Nematostella vectensis. The sequence goes on from NC_064044.1 coordinate 7,376,716, forward strand.
ATCCCATAACCAATCATAACGTATGATTTGAATGCATTGACCAATGACAGGCCTGAGTTTTCCCGCTCAAGGCTAAGCACCAAATATGGAAGCATCTTTTGTTTTACCGAAAAAGAAGAATCATGGGTAAAATTACCCAGCAGGGCTTTCGCATAATGCATTTTCAGTTAGAGCAGGTAAGTAATACTTTCCTGGTACTACTTGATATCTTATGAACCAATAAAAAATAATAATTCTGTATTATAATCGATGGAAAACTATGCTAAATTATACTAACTAAACTATAGATACCACAGGTAGCGAAATAGCACAGATCTTTATTTTGAAATTACCACAGGTAGCCCATTTTAGGAAAAAAAAAATGGCATTGGCAAAGGGCCAAAAACTTAACCAGGGGCTCATAAGTAAATGAAAGTATCTAAATTATATGGGTGTTTTTATATGAGTGGGCAAATCAGCCCCCTTACTGCTAGTCATGTGTGCAAGCCCAAATTGCAGTAAGGAATAATTATTTTTTATCTATTATTTATTGTTCACCAAGTGCAAACTAGAATTCAAAGTCATAGTTAGAGGTGGATTAAAATTCATATCGAAGAAGTGAAAAATGAAAGGTTGCATTAGATTGGCTAACCTGTGAGTCTAAAAATAGCCTGCTCCACAAAAATGCTGTAGGCGGGGGGGGGGGGGGGGGTGAATAGGGGTATGTAAATCCGCCGATCCGCTACATTTTTGGAAAAACGTAGGAAGAAACCACCGGACAGCCTCTATCTGCTGGTGTGCGTCGGACCTTGTGGTCTGCGTCGACAGTTGATTAATTAATAAAACCTTTAAAAGAAAAAGTCGACAACAACGCAGATTTATGTTTTTTAGAACGATATTTCGGCAGGCCAATACCTGCCTTCTTCAGGTTATAAATGAGTTACAATGGCATGTTATAGCTAGTATATGTACAAAGTTCATTGATGATTAACTAACAAAAGGTAAAAATAGTAATTGAGTGACAAAGTACAAAGTTCATTGATGATTAACTAACAAAAGGTAAAAGTCACTCAATTACTATTTCAATTACTCAATTACTAGATAAAGCGGTGCTCTATTTGGTAGGTACTATGTGTTTTCAAAGCTATTTTTTGTCAACTTGCAGTGATTTAAGTGCGGTGAAAATGGAAGAGAAAGCCTAATTCGCTGTTTACGGCTGACTTCTAACTACAAGTTTTATCGGCAAACGTCAAGATTTACTTACTTACAGCAAAAATACAAACGACAGTCTCATTCTTATGAGTAATTGAATTAACTTAGGTAATATCAAACACAAGTTTAATGGTAGGACTTACATTGCTCTTGTAAGTGGTTTGTTTGCTTTTCGTTTCTTCGTAGTAAGTATATTTTACGCGTTTTCCCAACTCTACACAAAAAGTGGCCGGTCAAAGAAAACAGGGCTAGTTCTTACTTCTACGCCGACCGGAAAATGCTTATTTGCTTGTCCAGATTCGCAAAAAAATATCTCAAACCAATCTTTTTCGGCGTCGATTGCCGACTTTTTGTGGGACATTTGTGGGACCACATGGCTGTTATTGCACCATCTCTATCCTGATTGGCTATTCGTGCGCGCGTGATTGACATGTGGGATCTATGAATTGTGAAGAGATCCGTGATCTGCCGTACTTCCAAAATCCGCCAATCCGCTGAAATAATAATCAAAATCCGTTATCCATGAGCATTTCGGGGCCGAATCCGCCGATCCGCGAACCTACTTCCCCCCCACCCCCTGTGACACCTACATAATACCAGAATGTGGAAGTTGATTGCCTCTACTTATCATATCAGGGGCGCATTTAGGAGTTCAAAAAAGGGCGGCCGCACAAGGGTTTCAAAAAACAGGGTCCAGATTCATTGTTCTTCCGTGGATTTCCTTATATTTCTGAAAATGTAATATATCTGGAAATAGTGGGGGCCGGGGCGCGTTGGGCCCTCCCTTTTCTTTCAATTCCATTCACATATATTGTAACATAGGGTTATACCATAAAGTACGGTGGCCCAAAAGTGTCACGGCAATAGAGGAAATTCGCGGCAAGATAGAGCAAACTCGCGGCAAGATAGAGCAAACTCGCGGCAAGATAGAGCAAACTCGCGGCAAGATAGAGCAAACTCGCGGCAAGATAGAGGAAACTCGCTCAAGATAGAGCAAACTCGCGGCAAGATAGAGCAAACTCGCGGCAAGATAGAGCAAACTCACAGCAAGATAGAGCAAACTCGCGGCAAGATAGAGCAAACTCACGGCAAGATAGAGCAAACTCACGGCAAGATAGAGCATATGTGGCCAGCGGAATGTGCGGAAATAAATAAATCCAAAATGGCGACGGGAGAAGATGAGAGGACTGTACTGGAATCCCTTTTTTATGATGGATATGAATACAAAGAAATGGTCGAAATGCTTAAAATACAGTATGGTATTGAGATGAGTCTTAGCACTCTCAAAAGAAAGTTAAAAGCTTGCAATCTTTGTAGGAATAACGCCGAATTTGATCCAGTGAATCTCAGACAAATGATACTTGATGTTTTAGATGGTCCTGGATGTTCACAGGGATACCGAAGTGTCTGGCATACTCTTCAACAGAGGGGTGTTCGAGTACCAAGGAGAGAGGTACAAAAAATTATTAGAGAACTTGATCCTGAAGGTGTTGACGAAAGAAAAGCGCACAGGTTGCGAAGGAGAGAATATTTGCCCAGGCCCTAATAAGGTTTGGCATTCAGATGGGTATGACAAGTTAAAGCCGTTCGGCTTCCCTGTACACGGTTGTATAGAAGGATTCAGTAGGAAAGTGATGTGGCTATATGTTACTCGTTCTAATAATTTACCTGACAATATCGGTGCGTATTATCTGGATGCTGTACGTGAACAAGGTGGTTGTCATCTCCAGCTTTGTTCTGACCTAGGTACTGAGAATGGTCTAATGGCCGGTACCCACTGTTTTTTTATGAATGACCCCGACTCACACAAATACGTTCCATCTCCTCGTAATCAGAGGATTGAGGGATGGTGGAGTTTTTTTCGTAAACATTGGGCCTCTTGGTGGATCTATTTATTTAAGGACATGTGTGACAGTGGTGTCTTAAACATGGAAGACCCATTACAAAGTGAGTGCCTATGGTTTTGCTTTGCTGGAATACTTCATGCGGGATTGGATGAAGTAAAAAATAGCTGGAATACTCATTACATCAGGAAATCACGGTTTGATACAGTAGCTGGGAGACCCAATTCCTTATACTTCCTGTTTCAAGTGCAGACATGGATTATGCATACAATCACCTAATTGATCACTCCAATCAGGTGACAAACTACAGTGAGTATTGCCAATATGTAATGAATGGACTCGGCTTAGGCACTCCACAAGGATGGAGGGAGGCCTATAATCTATACAAGACAATAACTCACATAGCGATTCATGGCAATTGATGTTGTGGCCATAAACTATTTTATGTAACACAAATTTACTTGGCTTGGAAACTACACTAACACTTTGACAGAAAACTATGGAAACATCCAAAATAATCCCATATTAAGGACCCTTCCAAGCTAATACTTGGCAAACTTACAGAATTGACAATGTTTTTTTTTTCGATGAATGTGCTTAAAGTATATTTGTTAAAATAACATTTTTTCAAACTAGAATTACTGGTATTGGTTTCAATAATTGCCTCAGCCCTTACAAAAAATTTTACATCTCAAATGTGGCATTTATTTGAGGACGGCAATCGTTCCAACAAATACAGTAGCTCTGCTTAATTTTATAATACAAAACTAAAAAATCAAAAATATTACGCTCTGCTAAAATGCAAAAATATAACTCTGCCAAATGGGGTTTGAGGTGGGGGGTACCCCATTATGGAGCTATATAGGTATGTGCTGCCCATAATGGTATGGCTTTTGAGGTTCTCAACCCTTAAATAGGGTATTGTATTTTTACCTTTTGATATTTAAAAAAACATCCCAGTTCAATCCTTAAATGGGGTGCCTTTAAGTTGTATCAGGAAAAAAATACAACTACCGTTTCCTTTTAATATGAATAGAAGAAAAAAGTGCAAGCATATTAGCTACTGTGTACATACACAGTAACCCAAAGACATGGAAATTGGCAGGGGAACCCCTCCCCCCAACACAACAGGTTAGTTATATAGCTCACAATCTAGGTTCTGTAATATGGAATCTTCTACCTACTATATTTTCTTAAAACACAAACGAGGGTAAAAACTGGAACAACAGTAAACTACATTGGATGTTGTGCCCTTAAGAATATCAAATGTAACTGTACAATGTTTCTAGTGAAACATACTAACATTAACAAAGACTTGTAAAAGTCAAAACAAGGAATTTAACTGGTTTTCCTCATACTGGCTATAGTCCTACTAGTTCCTTCAATTAGAAATGTTCGGATGAAAACTGCTATGCTTCCTATGCTCTTGAAAAGGATTGCCCTTTACAGCAGCCAGTCAGTAAGATATCCTTGAATGATTCACTGGTTAGCATGTGTGCAACCAGAAATGTAACCTCCTTCCCACAGGCACCCACTAGAGGATAGCACACAGTGTGCTTGGGGTATCGTTCTTTACAACAGTGGTCGAACCTCACAGTAATAGACAGGCCCTTTTCTTGATGCTTTTGGCCTGTGAGCCAAACTTGTTCGCATAAATATATGGTTACTCTCTTGTAGTCTGTTACCAGCTCTTCCTTGTATAAATTCAAGGAAAAAAAAACTTTCTTGCCAGTCCCTGGAATGAACTGGGCATGTTGGTTGTCTTCTAGCACCAGGCCATATTCACTCTCTGGGTCATATAAATCATTTCTAAAATTCTGCCATTTTTCCTTAGCCTTTTCGAGTAAGAGAGCATAGGTGGCATTCTGTGGTACTTTCAAGGGGAGTCTTTTCCTCTTCTTCTCTTTCAGCTCTTCCTCATCCTCATCCCAGACTTTTAGCCCTATGCTAATGACAACTTCCTTGGCAGGGTCCTCTTCTACTTTTCTCTTCTTTCCTTTGCCCACAAGTGTGGCCTTGCTTGGCCGACCAAAGGTCGTTTTAAAATTTACATAAGACTTCATCCCAAACTGCTCGTTTGAGACTCCACTTGGTCCTGGCCTTGGCTCTTGTGTATCTAATACGATAGAAAAAAATGTCAAAAACATATGGTTATTGATGGGTAGTGGCCTCCTAACTTCTCTTCCCACAGGAATATTTTCTGGTGATAGATATTACTATCTATTAGTATTTTTCCTAATTCACTGTTCAAGTTTGATCAATTTCCATTATCTTTAAAGGGTTGTAAAAAAAAACCATTCCTGAAAAGCATCTCTGCCTGGTAATTATGAAAGTACCCCCCCCCCCCCCCCTGGAGGAGACTTGCTCGGTCATTGGCAAGTAATGAGAAATTCAGGCTCTACGAAATCCCCTAACTTAAACACAAAAGACGCACTGGTGTGACGACAGACGGTAGATGATGAAACACTAAGTAATTTGCAATTTAGAGTTGATGCCGTTATTCTGTGACTGAAAAAAAGGATTGAAACAGTTTGTAAAGGCTTTAGGCGAAACTAGCAACTGCAACTGCGAATCTGACCATCTTGCACAGCACATAAATTATTTCTGTCGTCTGTCGTCTCTCTTTTCGTTGACAACGTTGATTAAAAAAGAGTGTATATTCTTTGTTCACAAACTATTTAATGGCTATTTCTTGATGGATCCTGTACTCAGCCTGTGCTAGCGAAATAAATGGCGGGAAAATGAAAATATAGATAGTGTGAACTTGGTGTGATTTTCAAGAAAGTTCTAGGTTTTCAGAGCGAAAAATAATCGATCTAGCGACTTAATTCTAAAAAGACATTTCCTTATCTTACCTTTGCCACAGTTGCAGCAAAATTTTGCACCCTGAGGGTTTTCTTTGCCACAGAATGAGCAAAACATTTCCGGTTTCCGGTTCCGCTCGGCTCTTGCCGTGAGAGTTTGCTCTATCTTGCCGTGAGTTTGCTCTATCTTGCCGCGAGTTTGCTCTATCTTGCCGTGAGTTTGCTCTATCTTGCCGCGAGTTTGCTCTATCTTGCCGTGAGTTTGCTCAATCTTGAGCGAGTTTGCTCTATCTTGCCGCGAGTTTGCTCTATCTTGCCGCGAATTTCCTCTATTGCCGTGACACTTTTGGGCCACCGTAATAAAGGCTTTATCAAGCCCCGGGGTGCATAAAAGAGAGGGAGGGGGCGGGGCGGCTCAATTATGGTTAGTCTAGAAATCGACTAAATAAGTTCACACTTGTAACAACAACCTTTTATTATTCTCCATGTATAAATATACATCTAGTTCCCTTGGTGTGTTTAATTGGAAAGTTTATCCAAAGTAAATAGCTTTTTAAAATTTACTGCTAGCAAAGTAAGATAATAATGAATTACCCTGCTTACAGAGGAAAATTTACTCTGCTATCAGTAAAAAATAATTGAACAGTACCACACACACACAAAACAGACTGACTGTTCATGAAATTAAGCATGAACTACTGTAGTATCTGTGAAGCTATCAGGTTTTACTAAATCATGCACATTGCATGTACTTGTGGGAGTAACTCCCATGTGTCTAAATTTACAGAATGAGACATTTTCATGAACCAAGCCTAATGTAAATAAATAGAGATAACTCTTTTACATTTAGTTAAGTAGGAATAGCACATCAAATGTCAAGCATCTGAAAAAGAAAAAAGAAACTTGAAACCCCATGCGTAGATCTTTTTAACTGATAAATTAACTCTTTTAAAATATCTAAGCTGCAAGAAATTAAACAATTATTGAAATTAATAATAGTTTCCTTCTAAACCTACTGAATTATTTTATTTACAAAAAAAATCAACCATATTTTTCCTGATAACTACCCTATACAACATTCACTTTTTGAATTCTCTAAATTTCTAATGTCCCACACATAAATAAGATCAGTGTCAAGAATATCACACACTGAACATGAAAATGAAAAAAATGCTATTCAGGTATTCAAGGTAAAATTGCCCTTTTATTATTATCTTCCTTATTCAATGCACATTCTATTCTCAATGCTGTTTTCTTTGTTTTGTATAAGCTCTCATTTCTGTAAGTTACATCAAACTTTTTTTTTTGTAAATGTGCAGAAAACCAGAATCCACAAAGCTATGATTTCATAATGACAAGCCTAACTTGATTAATCCTAAATACAATTAACTCTCATAACATTGTTGTTCTGGATATGCCGATGACCACAGTACTTTCTCCAAGCCCTCAATGGCACAACGACGGCAGTTACATTGTCATCCGAGCCATATTGCATTGCACAGCATGTAAGGGAGTGTGCCGCCTGCTCCGGGTCCGTACACATACGCACCAGGAAACCAAGCTCATAGCTTGATATAACATCTGAAATGCCATCTGTAATAAGCACAATGAATGCATCTGCATTGTGGTCCACTTTTAGCAGCTTTGTATCAGGTGTAGCAATAACTCCATAAGGCTTCAAGTCGAAGTCCCCTAATGATCGAGTCATCGCAAGCCGTCCATTAACTCTTAGTAGGTCGCTGGAGGTAGATTCTATCCGGCCATTACAACTGAGAATTCTTTGCTGTTCTTCCTCTAAGGAGGGATGGTGATCTCTCGTAATGCAGGAAGTTTCACCGTTACGACAGAGGACAGCACGACTGTCGCCAGTGCTGGCTATAGCAAGGTCTGTGCCATCACGTAACAGGACTACAGTTGCAGTAGTACCACTGCTTAGCTCTGATAGATCCTCTCCTGCAGGAAATGATGAAAGGTTTGTATCATTATTACTTGAGAAAATAAAAGTAGCAATTTTTGTAAGAAGAAAATAAAAACATGCCTTTAGAAAGATTTTCAGGGGCATACAAACAACATTTCAAACCTTTTCTATATAATGCAGTTATGCTATTTTCTATTTAAATCAATTTAAATGTAAGTAAATATTTTCAACACCCTAATCTAGACAGCGAAATCTTTCAAGCTGCTAAATGGTTTAGACTACCGAATGACAAACAGAAATACCAGATAAATCAAAAGTTTCAAAATGGGTCATAGTGAAATACAATTTATTCCACTGTAATGAATAAAACACTATTGTACAAGGCCTGTACAAAATACCTTTGATATACCTGGAGTTCTGTCCAGTACCATAGTTAGATGGGAAAGTGTTTCACAATATCTCACTGGAGATATGCCTGGGTCTCAAAATACTCATCGATTCAATCGATGGTACCTGGATATTTTACAAAAAGTTAGAGACACAACAAGTTTAAAAAACTGATGCATAGATAAAGTTTAGTAGTGAAAGATGACTTATTGGCAAAAATGGCCATATTTTCTTCTCAACTAGACAGTGTAATATGTATAATATTCTAGTAAGAGACAGACCAGCTGATATCTCACCGGGAGGTAACATACTTTTTCCTACTCTATGTTTTACTATGGAATGTCCCTGTGCATTTTAGTTGACAGTTTTCTAGATGTTTTCACTTACTCTGTTTTTTTTTTCGTTACCAACTGGCCAGATACCAAATGGACAGTGCCTAATATGCTTAAATCACAATGAAACCCATGATCTGATTGCGTAAGCATCGTAAACTGCTCTTCATCTTATATTACAAATAAAGAGAAGAATCTAATTTATGCAAGAAAATAGACAATAGCTAACATAGTAAAGAACAATAACACACGAATAAATTAGTGTAATAAGAGGATAAAAATTGTACCGTAGTGTTCGTAGTCTAGGGAAAATAAATTGTTAAAAGGACTCCTATTTAGAACTCTCACTATTATTCTCAGCCGAACAAACCCCGAGTCTTGTTTTTATTTTTAATCTGCAAAGCCAGTGAGACATACAAAGCCAGATTGCTTGCAGGGTTCGATGACTTTCTTTAAAAGAATATGTTTCAATACCTTTTTCCGACACTAGATACTCCAAATGTCTTTTAAGTTCAGTGTCGCACTCCTCGAAAGCCTGCACAAGGATTTTTTCCAAGTCATTTTCGCCGTCACGATGCATCCGCCTTACAATTTCATGCAGTTTGTCATGAGCAAATTCAGCGGAAGAGACGCCTCCATGACCGTCAAACACAGCGAAATAATAAAAGTCTGGATCAAGTTCGAGTAGTTTAAAGCGATCCTCATTCACGAATTTCTTGCCTTGTAGTGAATTGAACCCGACTGAATCAATGGAAACATTGTGAAGGAAGGATTTAGCTTCCGCATCGTGCCACGCTCCGAGATCATCAAACGGAGTCGAAATAGTGTCGTCTCCTCCACTATCACTCCAAAGTCGCAGTGTTTTCGGTGGTTCTTCAGGGAAATTTTCAACCCTTTCCGCCCCAAGACTCGAAGCAAACCTTAGAAAAAGCCCTGGATTTATCTTTTGCGCATTTCTTTGGGCTATTCGTATAGATTTTGGGCCTAAAAGTAGGATACTTCTCCGCCACATTATCCTTCGCTATTCTTGTTTACTCCTGGACTTCGGAACATGATGCAACTTATTATAAATTCATGCATTCACAAAATACGCTCTACGATTGGTTACTATTTATAAATAAAAATTTGATTGGTCAAAAAGCGCGGAAAGCAGTGGGACTGAAATAAACTCATTGCTGATTGGCGAAAAAAGCAGCCACCACCTCCGTCATTCCCATCTTCTATCTGTCTCGAATGCTACAAATACCCGCACGTATTTGATGTTACGTATTACGTGAGACGTAACTTAGAAACTCGAAAGCGTGCCCTGATGCATCAACAACTATTTAAAACGATGGAACTGAAAAATATTTCATGAACAACATGAATAATGGAAATCCAGAATTATATTTTTTACGTGATCGTCATTTTTTACATGACTGATGATCTGTAATTTTCTCTTATTTTCTTCTAAAATAAGTCTGTACCAACTAAGTAATTTTTTCAAGTGTTATCTTATCTGTTAACAAAGACATCATATCCGGCAAAAGAGTGGAGAGATCAAAAATAAAATTCGGGCTGACAAAAATCGCCCACCCGTCGCATAACATTTCTATTGGCCCGTCCCTTACACGAAAATAGACTAATCCTAGTCATTTGCAGAGATGTGAAATTAATCGTTGAATAGACTGAGTTCACAAGTCGGACTGAATGTGATTTTACTAATCTGTGCATTCCAAATTACCTATTAAGCGATCAGGTGACCTATTTTGGGCTTAGGAATGGCAATATGAGTAATTTGATTGCCATACTCAAACCATGCATTTGTCTCTGGAAAAGCCCCGTAATGTTTGCAGGCCCGTTGCCAAGGGGGTTCGGGGGGAGGGGTGGGGGGGGAGTTCCACCCCACTGGACTGGAAGGTCTGCTCTAATAAAGGAAAATTGAGTACCCCTGCGAGCTAGGGCGGGTTAGCTTAAAATCCTGGCTACGGGCCTGGTTTGTAATATAATATGCTGATTGTAATGTTTGCTATAGATGATGCTGATGGCAATGTTTGCAATAGATGGTACTGATGGCAATGTTTGCAATAGATGATGCTGATGGCAATGTTTACAATTGATGGAACTGATAACAATGTTTGCAACAGATGGTACTGATAACAATGTTTACAAAAGATGGTACTGATAACAATGTTTACAATAGATGATGCTGATGGCAATGTTTGCAATAGATGGTGCTGATGGCAATGTTTGCAATAGATGGTACTGATAACAATGTTTACAATAGATGGTGCTGATGGCAATGATTACAATAGATGGTACTGATAGCAATTTTTACAATAGATGGTGCTAATGGCAATGTTTACAATAGATGGAACTGAAACAATGTTTGCAATAGATGGTACTGATAACAATGTTTACAATAGATGGTGTTGATAACAATTTTTACAATAGATGGTACTGATAACGGTGTTTGCAATAGATGGTGCTGATGGCAATGTTTGCAATAGATGATGTTAGAGTATGATCTCATCATGGGTTCCCTGTGTTAGGTCATGTTTGATTATGCTAATAAAAGATCTCGGATGTTCTTCCTGATTCCGGAGCTAAGATGGAGTGTCTTGCTTGTCTTTTCCCACGTTCAATCCGAATGATATTTCCCCCATCATGAACGGTGAAAGTAACCCAACAGGTTATGGGCCCAGACGCGATGCCAGTGGAAGGTACGGGCACAGGGACCCCAAGTTCACTATGTATATGAATAAATTATAGTGGTTCACGTTAGGGACGAGGTCAAAACAATTCTCCAAACTAGGGACCCGACTTTAAAAAAAAGGTTGATGGGTGGCGGGTGATACCCCCCCCCCCCCCCACAACTTCAGTGGTGGCGGGCTGTATAACCCCCCTCCCACACACACACACAGTTGTTGCAACATACACTTGATACACTGTCTATACGAGCCAATCACAATCCGTATATTTGGGTCGCGACCGTTTCATGGTATATAGCCTCCTTTTGCAGTACGAGATTTTGTAAGTCGTTGAAGCCTTTAGACTCCTTGCTGATCAATTAATTAATTAAAATTAAGCTACAAGTTGAAACGGTAGGTCGGAATCCCCTCAGAGGAAATAGGTGCGAAAAACGCCATTCAGGATTAATACATTGGACAGCGCTTTTGCCATTTGATACACGTCCAACAGATTAACGTCATCATCGTGAAACCAACAATTCTTATACGGATGCGGTGTGTCATAAATTTGGCAAAGTTTTTCCATGATTATTCGTTTTGTTAAAACAAAAGATTAATTCTCAAGTATGGAACGAACGAGCGTGGGGTCCCGGGAGAAGAGGGGAGCGGCAAACGGCAAAGACTGAGAATCGATCCGTATCGCTAACAACTTTGGCGTATTTACTTTCGCTCTAATACCCTGGGTACCAGAGGCTCCAAGCTTCGCGGCGACAACAAATTTTTCTCGCCGCGAAGCTCGGAGCCTCTGGTACCCAGGGTACCGCTCTAATGACACTCTAAACGGACAAAAAAATGTAGAGCTCTGAAATACGTTACATCTTCATTCACTAAAAATGGGTCAATCATGCCCCTTAGCTAACTAAAATAATGGCATTGATTAGTATGATCAAACATAGTGAAGGCGAATAGTATTCTACCAAAGCAGACAAGGCTAGCATAGCCGACATCGGACACTTGCGGTAATAGGATCCTGGCTCACTGAAAGGATGCGAGCGAGTTCAGGGCGACTCATGGTGGAATGATTATGTTTATTTCGGGACAATACGCGACACGGCAAATTACAGATATTTTCAGCTGCGCTTTAAGATATCTACTGTAGATTTTATGTAAAGATTTCCCAGGACAGCGACACTCTGCGGCAACTCTTATCGGCAATTATCGCTTTTGCGTGGTGCCAGGCATAATTCGTGGTTTTCTTTTTTTCCGCTGATGGCTTTCGTTTGTAAGGCTGATACACAATAAATAGAATGTTCAGCAAGAAATTTCCCTTCACTTAGTATCGATGTACTGTTTAAAACACGTACCCGATAAAACACGTGACGCGAATGTTAAGTGCGACTGGGAAGCCATTTCCAGAATTCGGTGCTAAGGCAAGTGGTCCAGTTTCACCGTTACGATAAACTCATCCAATTTCAATAGGCGCTTTGACCAATCGAGGTGGAAACACAAAGTCTATGTTCATCAGGGAATCAAAGCTAGTCAGTGAATTAAAAATATACTCAAGAGCACTCAATGCCTAAATCAAATCAAAGCTAGTCAGTGAATTAAAAATATACTCAAGAGCACTCAATGCCTAAAATAGTACTTCATTGATTAGATGAAAAGTCAAAAGTATGCATGTTGCGTTCCTGGGAATCCAGATAACTACAGTAGACACTGAAATGAATTCAGGCATTCCTCGAACGCTGTTGAGTTCACAACAACATGCCTCCGAAGTCGCAGGTTATACCGCCAAACTCCTGAGACTGAAGATCAAAAATACTTTGGAAGACTGTGTAATCCAAAGTCGATCGGAAATTACACGAAATGGCAAATAGTAAGAGAAAATAAGGATCCGCAAAAGAACAGCATAGCGCTGTTTTGTAATTGATTTAGAGAAAGTGCAAGGATTTGAAACTGATTCGGACACAGTTATATCGCTGGGGACTTGCCTATGTAAAAGCCTACTCACGTATCTAAAGAGGGTCATCCGATTGGTCGAATCACCTATTGAATATGGATGAGTTAACAGTAACAGTGAACGAACCCAGTTACCGAAATCTTGAAAGGCTTCCCAGTCACATGTAGAGAATGTTGAAAATCATGTACTGTCTTTACTGTGGTTTTCGATTATCTAACTAACAATGAATTTCAGTTATCACGAAAAGATATGGGAACCAATCTCGGATCAGGCTCAAAGCTGTGTCAGTATTGTTCAATCAAAAAGAATGAGTAAATAACAGCTACTTTCTTTGCCTCTACCTTTAGATTCTCTATTTGTATTGCCCAAAAATAAAAATAGTAATTCCACCATGAGTCGCTCTGAACTCGCTCTCACCCTTTCAGTGAGCCAGGATCTTTACCGTTTCCGGCTAGGCTAGCCTTGTCTGCTTTGGTAGAATACTATTCGCCTGCAGTATGGTTAATCATACTAATAAATATCATTTATATCAGTTAGACCTTATTAGACCTTATGTGATTATAAATAATAAAAATTACATATGATATGGCAATTTACAAGGCCATTATCTGGACAACATATTAAATTTCCTGACGTGTAACGCAACTGGGATGCTGAGCCATTTTCATTGTATCAACATCAAAGTTATTTGATTCGTAATTATATGGTTGCTGGTGGAGATGTGCATTTTTATCTTGGCTATGGGCCTAATTTCACTAGTAGGACAAAGTTTGTCTGGCCGGGACAAACAGCCAGCCAAATTTTGTCCTGGCCGATCGATTGTAAATCGCATTCGCACTAAGAGGTCAAACAAAAAGCCGAACGCGACCCAAACGTCATTCAAAATTAGACTCGGATTTCTCACGCGAAAAATCCGAGTTGCAGAGTTTACGTTTGATCGCAATGCTTCCTTGGAATGTTTTTGCACAACTCGTCTTACTGGTAGTAAATTCATTCTATGAATATCAAGAACAACAACTTCTGCTCAAGTAAAGCTTGGTGTGAATTGAAAAACTTGACGTTTGACCTAGTTCTGGCTGCCTCCAGAACAGGCCGGCGTAGCCTTTGAAGATCGTTGAAAATTGTCCTGGTCGAACAAACGCATTCGCTTGTTCCCGCTAGCGTTGACAGTTTTTTTATTGTCAAAACAAACAAACATTTGCTTAGTGCGAATAGGCCCTATGCATGGAAAGTTGCCTCAAATGGGAATCTATTTGCCAGTGGAAGCGCTCCATACCCTCCCTGAATTGGTGTATCTGTCGTAATCGGCGGGCTGTCTTGCCCCCCCCCCGTCATCACCATCAGTCGGTCTCGTAAGGTTGTCATACACCCCCCCCTTCCCCCGCCATCATCGGGTCGTAAGGTTACCGGCGGGCTTCCATACCCCCTCATCTCCAAAATAGTGGGTGGCGACGGGTCATACCACACCCCCCGTCATCAACATCGGTCGGTCTCGTAAAGTTGTCATACCCCCCCCCCCCCTTCCCCCGCCATCATCGGGTCGTAAGGTTACCGGCGGGCTTCCATACCCCCCCTCCATCCCCAAAATGGTGGGTGGCGGCGGGTCATACCCCACCCCCCTAAATCGGGTCCCTAGCTTGGCCGATTGTTATGACCTCGTCCCTGTGTGTCATGGTTTACAGTAAACATATGGGATTGAAATAAGCCGATCACTTTAATACGAAAAAAATCGTAAAACTCTCGACAATATTCTGACCTGACAGTGGAGTCTTAAATATGGTCTGGGTGAAGTTTCAAGCCATTTTGGAGGGCATTTCGAGAGTTACGTTGTTCTGTTTCCCCTTGTACATAAGGAAAACAGAACAAGGGTTTGCCAGAGAGCCATTTGTTGTTGTCATTACTCAAAGTGATAAGCAGCAAACATGTTCCTCCGGAGCCAAATAGACAGTAAAGCCCAAGGGGAAGAGAGCAGTCAAGGTGAATCGTGTGACAGAGAAGAAAGAGGAGGATGACCACTCATTTGCCTTCCAAATGAAAGCAGGTTCAAATAAAGCTGACAATAGAAAACCTAATTCACTCCTAGTGGACTGTGGTGCTACAAGCCATATAATAACAAACAAGACCAAGTTCACAAGATTTGACAATAAATTTTATCCTGCAAATCACTACATTGAGCTAGCAAAGGGAACTAGGGCAAATCATATCGCACTTATGCAAGGAGATGTAGAAAACATTCTACTCAATACAAATGGAAATTCCCAGAAGGCTATTCTAACGAAGGCCCTTCCTACCACCAAGATATCTTCTCAGTACAAGCTGCAACAAAGAAGGGAGCCTGCATTATTTTCCAGCCAGACCATGCTGAGCTGAAGTACAAGAATGGAACTACATTCAATATAGATAAGGACGGTAGATTGTATTATTTTAATGTGTATTTCCCAGAATGCTAAGTATGACTCTGTGAACAATACACGGGACATTAAGGAATGGCATGCAATAATAGGTCACTGTAATTATGAGGATATCCTTCAGTCTGCCCTGAAGAAGTCTTATTAAAGACGAAAATTTGGCAGAGTCGATTTCCAGTTTTTGGTGTATTGTATTTATTGTTCTGGTACGAGATCGCGACAGTTTGGGCTTTTTTATTCTATTCTTAGGCTAGAAGCAGTGTAGATGGTATGAAGGTTAGTGGCAAGGGTAGTGTTAATTCAGGAGATTGTAGTACCAGCATGTTAGGTAAACTTGCAGATAGTCGTAACAGAAAACCAGATGCCAGAGCAAAAGCCTCATTAAAATTAGTGCACACAGATCTCTCTGGGGCAGTTGATCCAACTTCTCGTGATGGTCTTAGATATCGCATTGTTTTTACTGACGACTTTTCAGGTGCAGAAAACAGGCCCGTACCCAGGATTTTTCTTGGGGGTGTGCGAAATCCGAAAAAGTGGACCTAATTTTTTCGGAGGGGGGGGGGGGGAATGACTTCTCTGATAAAAATCTGTCCAGCCTTTGCAGTATCTTCACGGGACATTTATTGTCGGTTTTGGCTACATACCAGACTGATCTAGCTTATGCTTTATAGTTTTGTCTACAAATAGCACGTCCATTGGGATTCAAAAGTGGACCTTCGGCCGTTGTGTGTGTGTGTGTGGGGGGGGGGGGGTTGGGGGTTAGCACCCCCTGCACCCCCCTTCTTCCCTGGGTATGGGCCTGGAAACAGTGTATTTCTTAAAGAATAAGAGCGACACAACTAGGGCAACAGAAAGGTTTTTGGCGGATATGGCCCCGTTGGCAAAGTCAAGACCATAAGATCTAATGGTGGTGGTGAGTTTATTTCAGATGAGTTTGAGTCTCTTCTTTTTAAGTATAGGATAAATCACAACAAATCGTGTCCAAACTCCCCTCATCAAAATGGCACGGCTGAACGCCACTGGTGAACTCTTTTTGAAATGGGAAGGTGCTTAATGCTTCAGGGTAATGTCAGTAGAGAGTTTTGGCCCTATGCCAAGCGTCTAAAACAAATGCCTACCATGCTATGACAGGGCGTAAGCCTAATCTCTCTAATATGATAATTTTTGGATCGGAATGCTTTGCATACAAACAGAAGAATAAGAAACTTGATGACAGGTGCACTAAGGGAATTTTCTTAGGATTTGATAAAGGTAGTCCATCTTATCTCGGCTTCATTCCAGGGACCAACAAAGTCATGAAGTATAGGGTGGTAAAATTTCCCACCAAGAATGTTGTTGAGCAGCAGACACAAACAGATGTTGTTTCGGCACCCCACTACTGTCAACCATGATCCAGTTAATGCCAATGTTCCATTAGTGGGTAGACCACAAGAGGTACCAAATGATGATGTAACAGGGGGGCCTATAGTGGAGGCTTAGAGAGAGCCAAGTGACTCTCAAACCCCACCTGAGACTAGTAGGTGTTTCAAGATGTGGGTTAACAGTAGATAATCTCACGAGATGATCAGAGAAAGACAACAAACGAGTGTTTAGCTCTGTAGCCAAGATGGAGGAGTGCATCCGGGACTTTTTTGTTCTTACCACAGGGAACCCAGATATTGTAACAGTAGGTATCCTAGTAGAATAAGTAGACTTTCTGTATATCTTAAAGAATATATTACAGGAGTGGAAATTGAGAGTGACCAAGCTATGACCTTAATTGATTATTGTTATAAAGTCTCATCTTTTCCTCAGACATATGAAGACTCTATGGAATCTCCAGAAGCTGAAAACTGGAAAGCAGAAATGGAAGAGGAAATGGATTCTCTTCTTGTTAATGACACTTTCACCCTGGGCTTACACCTTTCAAGAGAGTGCTGATGGTGATACCACCTATAAAGCCAGATTTGTTGCAAAGGGCTACAATCAGGTGAGGGGAATTGATTTCCAAGAAACCTTTGCCCCTACTGCTAACATTACATCTGTGCGAGTGCTATGCCAACTAGCGGCACAACACAATCTGATCTTACATCGAATGAACGTCAAGACAGCTTAATTGAATGCACCAATTGATTGTGATATCTATGGTTCAAGCACAAGGTTTTGAAGTTCCTAGTTCTACTGGTAATGACAGGTTGATGGCAATGTTTGCTAGGAATAATGCTGATGACAATATTTGAAATATATAATCAGTAGCGGATCTAGGGGGTTTAACCCCCCCCCCCCCTTGGGCTGCCAGCATAGAAACATATTCCCTATGGATAGTGTCCTTAGTTTGTATTGCCTTATATGGACATTGATGCCCATAATTAGAAAAATTGTCCCGCTCCCTGATCTCCAGAAAACAATTGATCGCTTGGTCAAATCTTTATCCCGCTAATCTTAAAAGCCCTTAGACCCAGGCCTCCAACAGATTGACGGAGCAGGCTTGAATGTCACCCAAATATTGATATGTAAGCAATATGTAACACAAAAATTACCCCCCTTCCCCCTTTAACACTGAGCCAAACTCCTCCCCCCTTTTGCGAAAAGCTAAATCCGCCCCTGATAATGCTGATGACAAAGCAATAAATTGTGCTGGTGTTTGCTATGGATGATACAGATGACAATGTTTTGTATGGAAGATGCTGATGCTAATGTTTGATAAGAATGATACAAGAGGTTTATGATCATTTAGCCCCAGCGCCGATTTTCGCATCCTGTCGCTCCTAGAGCTATCTACCCTGTAGAGAAGCCTGTAGAGTGAAGGGCTGTCTAAACCACATGACGCATGATGGAGGCGTGCCTTTTGTGTGTGAGCACGTCATTACCGTGTTAACTTTCCGGTTGCCTTTAACTCATCGCTGTTTCCCGCCTTTCATTTTCAAGCACGCTTAAGCTTAGTGGAATTGAATAGATTATAAAAGCTATGATGAAAACAAGCACTTCAATAATCTGGGGGCGACAGCATCACCAATTCAAACGTTACAAACTTATCGGTAAGCAATCATAAGCTTAGCAAGCTTCTCCATTCAGGTTAGATTATTATCCATGGGGGCTATTTCCAGGGGCGTAGGCAGGGGGGCCGCCCCCCCCCCCCTTCTAGCAGCCAAAAATACAGTAAATGTATGAGACATATCTAAAATACAGGAGAAAGTGCCTTGAAAGGGCCTTTTGGGCCCCCTTCTGTAAAAAATCCTGGCTACGCCGCTGATTTCAACAAAGGATTTTAAAGAATATTTTTTCAGCTTTACTGCAAGAGTTTGCGAATGTATCGGAATCTGTTCGATGTAATACTTCAATTGGTGCTGTCATGGAGGTGTGAATTATCCTCCTCTAGCGCCTTTAGAGGGTTTTTAAAATCGAATAACAAAAATTGAAAACTGATCCAGCAAGATCTGAATGCCGAATATTATAGACAACTTTCGCAAATAAATTTGACAAAATTAATTCAAACATTTACCTGTTTACTACAACTTCATTTGAAGCCTCCAAAAGTGCACTACAGCATGTTATAAACAATTTAGATGCATCGCTCAATTACTTCCGGTAAAAATGGCCGCCATAGTGAAAAAAAATTGTTTTAATTTTCACTTAATATCTTTAACGGCTCTAAAACAAAACAATGAAGATGCATCGCTGGAACACATTTGTAGCTTTATGCGTAATTCAAGCAACGTTTTTATATAAATATTGTGAACTTTTTCTTTCCGGTCAAAATGGCCGCCATTTTATGAATACAAAAAAATCTGGTTTCCACTCAAATGGCTCTACATCACTTTAATATCTATAACCACGATAACAGCTATAATTCCTGAAAATTTGGTGACTTAAACAGCAAGTGAACAATTCGACCTAAAATCTGCATAAATCTGCTACACTACTGGGGCAATATATAGTACAGCACAATTTTGTTTTGCAGCTAATAGGACGCATACCCAGGCTTGGCCGTGGGAGGTTGCTCAGTCATAGGTATCATATGGGGAAAGCCTATTATTTGAAGATTCCTTAATAAGAAATGACCCAATTTTGGGCCGCTAAGGGAGGGGGAGTGCGCGCGGTTCTTGTGCTTTCTTTACATGTTTATTTTCTTTAATTAATTGTCTTAGAAGTGTTTTTTTTTTTAGTTTTTCGGGGATAATATACTGACTTGCGAAAGAGAAGCCCAGGGCCTAAATTAACCGCTAGGTATTCTAGCTAGGCGCCAACTTAAAACAGTTATAAAGTGTTTTTTTTATTTTGTAGGCCTAACACTCATCAATACTTAAGAACAATACATGAAAAACAACACTTTTTAATGTCGAAAAAAAAAATAACGGAAAATAAAGTGAAGATAGGGAGAGATCAAATATATAGATAAACAGTTTTTGTCTTGGGAATCAAATTGCTTTAGGAGAAGATAGTTTTTTTTGGCCGAAGGTCTTGCGCCAAATATCAGATGCCTTGCAGTTTTCCCAGGTTAGTTCTGAATCGAGGCTTGTACAGGTTGTTTTGGGAGGCGTTTCTTGTGTTATAAGGGTATGATTTTTTTGGCCTAGGTAAACGAATTGGTAAAGATATGGGGCAGATTTTGCTTAAGCCAGTTGTATATGAATTTCAGAGCCTGTAGTTGGTTTATATTGCTTACGCCAAGAAGATGAGAAAATTGAGTAGAGGAATTGCAGGTGGAGTGAATTTGACATATTAAAGAAGGCCAATCCGCCAGCCATTTTATGCTCCCGCACAATGGCGAGTCACAAAAAGCACCCATTTCCATCGGCTAATTCAAGCAAGTAACCAAGATATTGTCAATCAAATATCGACAATAACATATCAAACTTTATTCTTGGATTTTTATTTTGAAGTTTCCTTGCGAATAAACCGCTGTATTTACAATGATAAGCAATAACAAAGGAGTGGTTGATTGACATTCTTTAAGTTTCAAAGAATATTACTCTAGCAAGTTGGTTTTGTTTTATTTGTAGTCTTTTTTATGCGGGTCTGATAGGCAATAACCCATGCAACAAAATCATAAGAAAGGTGAGGAAAAATGTAATGATAAATTTGTCGGGGTTGCATGGGGAAAGATGGTCTGGCAACTGCCTCGTACCCTGGCGTCTCAAGTCAGTAAAAACAAATGAATACTAGTGAGCGCAATGAGCCATGGGAAGGTTTAGCGCTGCCGCAAAGGACCAAGGGAAGAGACAATGCGAAAGCACCCTTGCGCGCTTAGTCCGGCCTAGCTAGTAAGCGCCTGGGTACGAGGCAGGTGTGGTAACTTGAAAAAAGATGCCGGTGTTCCGATAAATACATGCACAGATTGAGGAAATGTGGTATTCTCAGTCATAAGATTTTTGTCATAAAGAAAGCCCAAACATTTTGAGATGATTTTTTTGTTTAAGTTGATAGTCTGAATCGAGACAAATTCGTTGTTGCGCGACCTCGGCGAATCCAAAATCCTTATCTCGTTTAGCCTACGTGTAGCCGCTGACTCGCGAAATATCGCAAGTCAGCGGCTACCCGTAGGCTCTCGTTTGGGAATAGCGCGTGGTCATACACAAGCTTTGGGGGCGGTTTGTCTGGTTTTGATTGTTTGGTTTGATTGACTACGCGCTGTCCTCAAAGAAAGAAAGGAATTTTCGATTCTGGGGGTCGCGCAACAACGAATTTGGCTAAAAGCGTTTTCTCGCTGATTCGATTGTATATAATAAATAATAGGTTTATTGACAGTTTGTAAATATTACAATTTCACTGAGTTCGTTATTGAGGTGTTATTCAAGTTATTTGGATAACATTTCTTCCTATAAATTATGCCGATGTCAATGTTTGCGGTGATGATTCGACGTAATGCTGATGGCATTTCTTGCTATGGTTAATTTTCATGACAATGTTTGGATGATTCGACGTAATGCTGATGGCATTTCTTGCTATGGTTGATTTTGATGACAATGTTTGTATGATTCGACGTAATGCTGATTGCATTTCTTGCTATGGTTGATTTTGATGACAATGTTTGCATGATTGGACGTTATGCTGATGGCATTTCTTGCTATGGTTGATTTTGATGACAATGTTTGCTATGGTTGATTTTGATGACAATGTTTCTATGTTTCGACGTAATGCTGATGGCATTTCTTGCTATGGTTGATTTTGATGACAATGTTTGCTATGGTTGATTTTGATGACAATGTTTCTATGTTTCGACGTAATGCTGATGGCATTTCTTGCTATGGTTGATTTTGATGACAATGTTTGCTATGGTTGATTTTGATGACAATGTTTGCTATGCGTGATAAATAATGATGCAGAATAACAATAATTAGCGATGCTGTTTATGTTGTCTTCATCCACTTGGATTTGAAGATCTTGAAGGATAACATTCTTGTTCGGTGAGGGGAGACCTATTGTCATTTGAAGTCAGATGGCGCGTCAATAAAGAAGTAAATGCATATGTCAATACTGAAGACAATAGGGTATAATCTAATACGTGGCCTTTTGTGTTTGTAAGGGCGAAGATCACGAAAGAAGGGGCAGTATTTTTTATGGAGGAACAACATCTGTTATGGTCATGTTGATAGCATCTTGCCCTTCCTCTACGTCTAGGCGCTTGGGTCATGGATTCCCGGAAAAAAATAAAAATATGGTTAAACTGGTCCCCTTCTTTTCTTGTCACTTAAACTCTTATTTTTTTATAAGAGCGTTTTATAAGGCTGGGCCGTTCTTTTTTTTAAGCGTTTTAAAGCTGGGAATGTTATACAGATATGAACACATGGACTATTAGAACAAGAATTACACTCATAATCAATAACAATGATATCTATTGTTATTTTCATTGTTATTCTTGTGAACATAATAATACGATTCTGCATTTTAGAACGCATCACATCACACTAAATTTTGCTGCTATGTGAGCCTTTGTATGTTCTTAGAATTTTCATGGTAAACTCTCAGGCTGGACGTTCATATAAAAAGGTTCTTAGGATAAAAAAAAAGGTTTATAATCAAAATCTAATTAGTCCACGAACCGCCCAGAGGTGTGAAAGCTGTCATCAGTCATACCAACACATCTCAACAGAAAATAATCCAAGTGGATATCGAATCTGACGTAATGAACACCACAGGAGAAGCCGCATTTATCACGGCGGGGTCTCGGTTCAAGATAAACAAGCTGGTCAAATTTTAGATATTTCTAAGATATGACAAACTTTCATTGATTATAATATCGATCCTACAGAAAAGTGAAATGTTACCCAAATATCAACAGAAAAAAATGCCCAGAAAATCAGAATTACGAATACATGGAGATAAGTCCTTTATAAATTATTGTTAATTGGTACTGGGCTTTGTTCTCCAACTATCAACATATTCCCCCAGTTTCACGACATTGAAAATTTCTAAATTGTACATAAATCACGCAAATGACGAGATGAATCAACTAATTGATCAATTTCTAATTAATTGCTTCCAGTATGTGATTCGTTCTCTATTTCCCTCGAAAATGATTTCTCTCAAAGCCGCCGCCATCAAATAATTTCCCAAGAGCCTTTTCTTTATGACGAGTGTTCCATAGAGATGCCGCCCACTTCAAAACAAGCCATTAAGTGCTTCGGATTTTATCGTACGGTTTCTAGAACATTTCACAAGTCTCCAAGATAGACTTACTTTTAAAGGTTAGTATTTCTGTAAACTTAAGGCTTATAATTTAGGTTTTGATGCTAAGAATAAGCCATAGGTTCTAATTCCCTTTTAATGCATCTTTTTTTTTTTAAATTTCCATTTACTTGTTGGCAAGAACACAAAAGCGGACTCTACGGCGGAATCTAGTTATATGAACACACGAGAGTACATATTTCAATGAGTTCAGAGCTAACGAATAGATAAGATTCGTGAAAGATTTATTGAATATCGAAGGATAGAAACGACATCGGCTTCCGATATAAAAATACCTCATCATCAGCCAATCACACGCCGCCATTTTATGCTTCTGCTTATAATGCAGTCACACAAAGCAACCATTTCCACCGGCTGTTTCAAGCGGGTAACCAAGATAATCCCATTAAATATAGTCAAAAATGTATCAGATTTCATTCAGTCATGTACACAGGGGGTGCGAAGGGTGCCCCCCCCTTGTAGGCTAAAAAGTGGGTCATTTCTTATTAAGGAATATTTAAATACTATACTTTTCCATGATACCTACGTCTGCGCTCCACCTTCAGCCAAACCTTGGTACACACCTGTCATTCGTAGATTATTTTGAAGTTTTCTTACAAACAAACCGTTGTATTTTCAATTATAATAACAATGGAATGGTTGATCGACATTCTTTAAGAATTATTGAGCTTATTCAAATATTTTCTTAATCAGAAGTATTTATTTTCTATCAAAATGGACAATAAAGTCGCTTTCTTTTTAACTAATTTTGCCCATTTAGGTGTTCAAACAAAACGATTTTTCTTCGAAAAACTTTAATCAAAAACAAAATATGGGTACATCTAATATCATAGGATTAGATTAAATACAGGTAAAAATTGACATTTTGGTTAACATAATAGGATTTTTATTTGTACGAAACTGAACGCCCCCATTTTTATTCTAACCATTTCGGCAATTACAAAAATGTTTGGTTTGGTCTAGTGGGAAAATGTGCGTTGATCCATTTCCCACTATGTTATTGGGTGACCCGCAAAGCAAACAAAATATTCTTTTAAATTAATCAACCAGGTGAAATAACACGCATTCATGGGAACTACGTGAGCGAAACGGCCTCTTTGTAATCGATCTCGCTTATGTGCGACCTAAATGAAACTTCTAAACAGCAATTTCTAAACGTATTGCGTTAATTGAAAAAGGTCATTGAGAAAGAACGGAAAGAGGCATACTGAAAAACAAACTAATTTCCGAAGAAAACTTATAGTTACAAAATCTAATTAATGTTAAAGTGTACTTGGTTTCTCTATGGCAACATTCTACCAACTATTGTTTAACTAAAGAAGGTTTAATCCCTCAGGGTGTGTAGACTCCGATGTGAAGTTGACTTGACATGGAAAACTACACGGCACCGAACTGCACCGATAGCACACCAACTACATCTTACAATTTCTTACTACCTATTCTCTTCGCAGTAGTGGTAGCCACTGGAGTAACAGGGAACACTTTGGTAATATGTGTCGTGAGAAGAAGAAGGTCGATGCACACGACGACAAACTATCTTCTACTGAACGTTGCGTGTTGCGACATTATCACATTAATCTGGTGTCCTAGATTGTACGACTTCTTACTGGAAAACACACATCCCGCGGGAAGAAGCGGGGATTGGATCTGCAAGTTTTTCACGCACAATGCCATAATGCAAATATCGGTTTTGACCTCTATCTTCACACTTACTATTGTATCTGTTGAACGATATCACGCTTTGGTAAAGCCCATGCAAGTCGGCAGAAGACTAACGGAGGATACCGTTTGGTATGCCGTTATTGCCTCATGGACTGCAAGTTTAATCCTAACAGTTCCTAGCTTCGTGGCTATTAAGTTTGACGAGACACGAAAAGCGTGTACAGGACCTTTTGATTTTCATACTCAGGAGAATTTGTCATACATGGTCATTATATTTACGGTTAGCGGTATTCTACCATTTCTTATATTATTCTTCTGTTACTTCCAAATCATCAGAGGACTTTACTTTACAAGAACTATTTGCTCAGAGACAACTGGCTCTAGAGGAAGCCTCAAATCAAAGAAAGCCATAACAAAACTACTTCTCAGTATTACCACTTCATTTTACGTGTGTTATTTCTCATTTGGAGTTGCCTTACTTTACTTTAAGAGAAAACCCAAGGAGGAAATTGCGGAAAAAGGGGAGAAATACGAAACATTTCTAAAACCATTTTTATTTCTTTTGTTTTTCCATTCAGCTCTAAACCCGATTTTGTACGTGCTGCAGAGCTCGAATTTTCGTCAGGGATTTAAACAGATTTGCTGTGGGAAGAGGAACGATGTGATGCAAGTGACCGAGGCATCTACGGCAATTCCACAAAAATCACAACTTCAGATGCGTTCTAAAGCAGTTAATTAACGATTCTTTCATACGTGATGCAGTCTGAAAACGCAAAGATTGTTATGACAGAGAAAGAAAACAGAAAAGCAAAACAAAGAAATGAAATGGAAAAGTAGGGAAATCAGAAGACACGCAAACTGACGATGACAATGATGGCATAACTTCAATATCATAAAATATAACAGAGCTAGGAATATATAAAGAACGATTAAAATATCTTTAAATTAACCAAAGAAATATCTATCAACAATCAATAGAAAGAACATAACAAAATTTAGATAAGGAAAATAACGGCGGAAGAAACGCATTATCGTATATTAAACAAAACTTAACATCCGTTTGCTTGCAGTCTGGACAAATAAATAAAAGCTCTTACAAACTAAACAATTTCTATTACATCCTAGAAAAGTAAGAAATACAATCCAATAATCTACTTCGAGAAACACACCAAAGAAGAGTAATTATCCGATTAGACGCGACATCTCTCCGAGGTTCTTTAATTAGGATAATTATCAAAAATTATCATCTTCATCAGCGCAGGTGCTTTATAAAGCCAGGTTCCCATGCGCCAAATCTGTTTATATCGGTTGCCTTCCAAAAACCTGACGCGAATCAACAGATTTTTTTCGTGGAGCCCGATTTTTCCCTTCACAAAGAGAATCAGGGGCCCTAGAAAACAAACACTGTAAATCCGCCTTACTGCGGATTTCAATGTTCTGCGAACTCTAGCCGACGATTTCTAACAGCTTAATCGCCTTTTGGCTTTCGTTATTCAAAATCTTTGAAGCGTTTTCATTTGCCAGGACCGAAATCATTCCCAATCACGCTACCCCACAGCAACGCGCTGACCAATAATAAAGCACCATATATAAATACGTAAGGCTAGGTTCAAACGTCGTATTATCCATGAGCCGTATGCAATGCGAATGCGTGCAAATAAATCAAAACGATTGTTTCATATTAATTTCCATGCATTTGCATTGAATACGGCTCATGGATAATACGACGTTTGAAATTAGCTTAAACGAGTTCGAAGAATATAGAAAATTGCAGAAATTGAGTACATGATACAATTATCGAATGTTACACGTAAAAAAAAACTAAAAAAAAAATTCCTCTTTCGCTGTTAAACCAACAAGATGTAAGGCCAAACTACCTCTCTAAAAACTTCCGGAATCAACTTACCTACTTACTCTTCTAAATTGGCTCCGGAATGAGACTATGATAATGATATAATGATAATGGTAAACCGCCTCCGGGGATCATTCGCGTTTAAGACAGCCCAAAATTATATCATCCATCAGAGAGGACAAGAGGGTATAGCGCTAATGAAGACTTTTAGCATGTTTTGAGCATTGGCACAAGTAATAACTTTCATACAAGCCCATTTGGCATTTCAACCTCCCCTACGACGTTTCATAGACACCAACTATTCAGATAAGGCTTTCGCCGTTATTGAAACTAGAAAAAAAATAAGATGGCAATTCACATGGCGCGCGCCTAGTGAAAAAGCTCCCCTCTGTTATTTATGCTTTCTGTATCCGCTTTAGTGAATATAACACGAATATTTTTTGGCAAAATAACAAAAAGTATTGTTAGACTTGGGGTCAGCAATTCCATTTACTTATTAATTTATTTAGTTAAAGAGTGAAACGCTTACGTTCGGCGTTTTTAAAAGGAGTAAAATCTTTTAGCCCATAACATTTCGATTGGCCTTAAGGGTGAAACCGATTAAGATACCGCTTTAATCAATCATTCTATTTCAATATTTTTTAATCAAATAACATTTGCACCACAATGGTGTATGCTTAGACTTTTCCAAAGTGGCTACAAAAATTAAAATTATTTATTTCAGTAGGCATTAACCACGCAATACTTGTGATACAAACGTCGGTAAAAGCTCCAATGTTGGTGTCGGCTGGAATTGTCGGCTGGAATTGAATTGCGCTCAAGTCGGGTTTAAAAAAAAAAAAGAAATAAGGATTCCTGCGGATAAATTACAATGCACGAGTACCATCGCGAGAATCATTTACTTAAGGATGTTCTTTTTAGTGCCGACACTGAAATTTCAGTCAACTGGATATAACATGTGAATTAGCGGTTGCAATCTACCAACACATTTCTCCCTCATGAGACATTATCGCATATGCTCTCAATTTCACTAGATAATATTATCTATGTTGTGAATACTGACGTATGACCTTCTATCTATACTATTTGTTTTTCCCTCTTTTTATGTTTTTTTTTTAACTTTTAACTTTGAGTGAAAAAAGTTATAAACCTATTTATTCATAACCTGAGGCGATATTTTTACAGAAAGTACCTCCGTTAAGCTAAGCCTTTCATAGCTGTCTTACTTCTAATTAATCAAAGCTTGATTTTCTCTTTTAATGAGAGAAGCCTTTTTTTGATGGTGACGCGTTGAGTGTGTGTCAGAATCTCTCTGAAAAGAAAGTAAAACAGTCTTTTCAACCTCCATTACAATAAACTTTTTTGCTTTGGTTTAACTTACTCAACTGAATATAAGGGTGATGGACCCCTTTTGAAATTCATATAACATTTCATTAAGGGCAGTCTGACATAATAAGAATATACAATCTTTTAAATTCCAAAAACACATTAAGACTTAATTAATGTTCAGACCATCTAGTTTTTCTACAGCTTGTCTGTAGTCTTCCTAGTTATACAAAAACAAGGTCTTTATTGATCACGTAGAGCAAGAGTTTATTCTCTTTTTTTCACCCTGATACGGGTGCAGTGTGGAGGCTCATATGAACTCTGATTAAACTAAATTGCTAGTTGCGTCAAATATTGGTGTACTCCGTACCTAAACATCTTGACTTGATCCATAGTTTCTTCAAATTTCCTGGATTTCTGTACTGCTACCGTAATAATCTAAAAACAGAGCACACAAGGGTAAGTTTGTTAACTTCTTTTTTAGGGCTACCTGATCAGGATTCCCCGTAGGGCTAGACCATTAATCACCGCTATCGTATGTGTCCCTGATCAGGATTCCCCATAGGGCTAGACCATTAATCACCGCTATCGTATGTGTACCTGATCAGGAATCCACATAGGGCTAGACCATTTATCACCGCTATCATATGTGTACCTGATTAGGAATCCCTGCAGGGCTAGACCATTAATCACCGCTATCGTATGTGTACCTGACCAGGAATCCCCGTAGGGCTAGACCATTAATCACCGCTATCGTATGTGTACCTGACCAGGAATACTCGTAGGGCTAGACCATTAATCACCGCTATCGTATGTGTACCTGACCAGGAATCCCTGCTAGCCGCGCTGCGTTGAAGCCGTAACTCTTAGGACAGTCGCCCCTCACGAACTTGTACAGGAAGGTGATGGTCTCTTTACTGGGGTCGCCCTCCTCGTCCTCGTTCTCTACCATGCAGGCCTGTCATCCGAAAACCACAACAAGTGAACAACAATATCCCTCCCCCTCACCATGAAGGGCTGTCATCCGAAAACCACAAGTGAACAACAATGTCCCGTGCCCCCACCCCCTCCTAACATGTAGCCCTGTCATCAGAATACCACAACAAGTGAAAAACAATGTCCCTCCCCCCCCCCACCACTATGCAGGGTTGTCATCCGAAAACCACAACAAGTGAACAACAATATCCCTCCCCCCCCTACATCAACACCAATACCATGAAGGGCTGTCATCCGAAAACCACAAGTGAACAACAATGTCCCTCCCCCCCCCCCCAACCCCTCCTAACATGCAGCCCTGTCATCAGAATACCACAACAAGTGAACAACAATATCCCTCCCCCCCCCACACCAACACCACTACCATGAAGGGCTGTCATCCGAAAACCACAAGTGAACAACAATGTCCCGTGCCCCCACCCCCCTCCTAACATGCAGCCCTGTCATCAGAATACCACAACATATGAAGAACAATGTCCATCGCCCCCCCCCCTCCCCCACCAACACCACTACCATGAAGGGCTGTCATCCGAAAACCACAAGTGAACAACAATGTCCCGTGCCCCCAACCCCTCCTAACATGCAGCCCTGACATCAGAATACCACAACATATGAAGAACAATGTCCATCGCCCCCCCCCCCCTCCCCCACCAACACCACTACCATGAAGGGCTGTCATCCGAAAACCACAAGTGAACAACAATGTCCCGTGCCCCCAACCCCTCCTAACATGCAGCCCTGACATCAGAATACCACAACATATGAAGAACAATGCCCCCCCTCCCACGCGGTCTAATATGAAGGCCTGAGTCAGATAACCACAAAACATGAAGAACAATGTCCCATGCCCCCTCCAAATATGAACGCCTGAATCAGAATACCACAACATATGAAGAATAATGTCCAGTCCCCAAACCACCACCCCTCTACCATGCTGAAATACACGAAACCAGGTAATCACAACACGTGTACAACAAATCAAGGAAAGGCAGCTTAAAATGTCCCGTCATCTCTCTAAAATACCGGGTGTCCAAGACATCCTAGGCTAAAGACTGAGGTACATAATAAGTAGGAGGGAATTTATCTACAATAAAACAGTTTATCCATTGAAAAAAACATCTACCAAGTTTGTTTGTCTAACGATGTTTCTATGAGTCAAAATTATAAGTTATAACATTTATGGGCGAGGTGTTATTACATTTATGGTTGTTATTACATTTATGTTATTTACAACAGGGAGTGGGAGTGGGGATATTTTCCCCCGGTGGTAGAGGGATATCCCCACTGCCCTAGCCGTACGTTAGGGTCGGTAGCAAATTTCACAACCATGGAGTGGTAGTGGGGATAACATTTCCCCCCCATTAGGGTGGATATTGTTGCCTTACCATATGACCTAGCCGCACATTAGGGTCAGTAGCAAATTCCTCCACCAGGGAGTGGTAGTGGGTGGAGAATAGTGTCCTGCACCGTACGTTAGCGGAGAGTTCCCTCACCACAGCACAAGCAATGGCAGTACCATCATAGGTGGCGGTGCCACGACCTGGAAAAAGACCAGGAAAAAAGGTTAAAAATACTGTGTATGAGGATGAAGCTTCGAGGTCTGTAGAAGTTTGATTAAATTTTAGCCCCCAGCTCTGTCAGCCACATTGTGATATGCTAATAAAATACCAAAAGGGAGATTCATTGCCATCGGTAACATAATTTTGGAAAGGGAGTTTTGGGTGAAACAGCTATTAATGACGGGTGGGGGGGCGATTGGGTATATATAAAAAACTACTCACCAAGCTCATCAAGCAACACAAGGGAGTCACGTGTCGAGTGACGTAGAATGGTTGCTGTCTCGCTTAGCTCGACGAAGAAGGTACTCTCGCCTGAAGTAGACAAAGGCATGAGTAGGAAAACTAAGCTGCTATGTTTGTTTTTAAATAAAGTGTAAAGAAACAGATTTCAAATGTACTTAAAGGGGTTAGTGGTTCGTCTACTCAAACTTTGAAAATGTACAGAGTGAGACTAGCTAGACTGCAAATAATGAATCACTGAAAATTAACTTGTGACACTGATTTTGCTTCTCAAAGTCAGGGGACTAGTGTGTCAGGTCAGTTATTTTGCCGGTGGCGTAAAAACCTGGCTTCTAACAAAGGGGACCTTTAATCCCTCGTCTAAGGGTAAGGGTATTAAGCTGGAGGTTGTGTCTCTCAACATGGTGTCATATCTTCAGTAAATGGCGCTTTCACGCCAATTCACACTTATGTCTGTGAAATGTGTAGTTGTGAAGTCCGTATATTTTTTACCTGCCAGTATCCTGTCATGAGCTCCAAGTCTGGTAAAAACTCGGTCTACAGGCGTCAGACGGCACAACTCGGCTGGCACATAGCATCCCTGTCAGGGGGACAAAGGGAAAAACTGGTACAAGCAACTACCCTGGGAAAGGGGGAGATTATTTCAGCCAATCAAAATATACAGAGGAAGTTGAAGCCAGTTCCATGATACAATTAAATTTCACAAACGTTTTAGCTTGAATAAGGGAGAAACACTGTAGCTATATAATTCGTATATAATATTTAAAATTTCATTCAATTTGCGGCTTTTCGTAAAAAAAAGGAACCTTAAAAGGGCTTAGTACATTTTTTTTGGGGTTTATTCCTCCAATTTTGAAATCCTCCATTTTGTTTTTTCAAAGAAGCCAAAAATACTGCATTCCTTCACTCCCAAAGGCTGATGCATTTACCCAAAACAGAATAAACGTGATAAGCCGCTCACCAGTTGCGC
Source organism: Nematostella vectensis (assembly GCF_932526225.1). Lineage (NCBI taxonomy): Eukaryota > Metazoa > Cnidaria > Anthozoa > Actiniaria > Edwardsiidae > Nematostella > Nematostella vectensis. The sequence goes on from NC_064044.1 coordinate 7,408,502, forward strand.
CATTATAGTGATGAGTCCAACCTGCCTCATCAGGGTAGACTTTCCACCCATATTGGGGCCTGTTACCAGTACGCATGTGCTGTGAGCATTCGCCGCTGACTCGGACTCGTCTGCCTTCTACAATAACCAGAGATAGTTTACTAGAAAATTAGACACAGGCTTCACTTACTCCATTCTCAGAGAGCCAGCACACGCTCCACAAAAGCCAGAAAGCGCTAGATCCTTGAGCCTGCTTTTGTACTCACGTTGCCAATGCCGATGACTGTGTCATTAGGGATGAAGTCATCTCCGGTAAATGTACGAGCGATGCAGGGATGGCGACCATCTCGGATCTCTATGAAGGGCTAGAAACAAAACAAAATCAATAGGATGAAACAAAGGCCAAGACATGAAAGAATTCAGTTTCCTGCTAGGCGACCCGGGCATACATATGCAGAAAGTCAGTGTTACCGTGTGATTTCCCTCCGGTGTCATGTCAGGCAAAATGACGTCAGGTCTACACATTGTGCCGTCACCATGGGAACTACAAAACAAAACCAAAAACTATGAAAACCTATATAAAAGCTATTGTTGTTTTAATATATTAGAAATTGCTTACAATGCACGAATCGTGTAGGGAGTCCGTAACAGCCGAGCCTATGTGTTGACTATCACAATGGGTACAAACCTGTATGTCATTAGGCTGAGTAACGCATCGAGGACAGAAAGACACTGAACTGCTTGATCCCACATGTCATAGCTGAAAATAAGCAGAAAATGTAAATTCAGTATTCCAAATATTGCCACCAGTCACGTAAGTCATGTAACACACTTGACATAACAAACTTTACACATGTCAAGCAACACACTTCGCGCTACACTCGTCATGTCACATCACACAAGCACGTCAAGTCACGCAAATCACATACATATGCATTACGCATGTCACGTGTTATACCATGTCTGACACTAAATGTAATGTAAGTCACACATAAGGCCACGCACGCGTCGCGTATGACATCCCCACCATAATATTCGTCACGCAAGTCATGCCATGCATGCAATGTAATAACGTACTGTTCGTCGAATCTGTGAAAGAGGTTTCTCATGGTGTCTTTGAGTGCTGCATCGCGACGCTCCTCTGCTTCTGTCAACTCGGCGAGTTTTTCTTCAATTTCTGTCGTCCAAAAGCGCCGAAAACCTTTCTTCTGCGACTGCAGAGTATACTCGTCAGGAGTGTTGCGGCCAAGAGCGGATTCGGGAATTTCGAGCTGGTAGCGATTCTTAGCTGAGAGGAGCATTCAGTGAGATCAACATACACTTTATCATCAGAAAAAGTAAAAGAAAATAACAATAATTAGGCGCGTGTCCTGAGTGGGGGATACGAGGGGTCCAGGCCCCACCCTATTGGATTGTGTGTTATTAACCCTATTGGATAAATTGATTTGACTAGTGATTGAGTTACGACTTTTGTGTGTTATTAACCCTATTGGATAAATTGATTTGACAAGTGATTGAGTTACGACTTTTGTGTGTTATTAACCCTATTGGATAAATTGACTTGACTAGTGATTGAGTTACGACGTTTGTGTGTTATTAACCCTATTGGATAAATTGATTTGACTAGTGATTGAGTTACAACTTTTGTGTGTTATTAACCCTATTAAAAAATTGATTTGGCTAGTGATTGAGTTAGGACTTTTGTGTGTTATTAACCCTATTGGATAAATTGATTTGACTAGTGATTGCGTTACGACTTTTGTGTGTTATTAACCCTATTGGATAAATAGATTTGACTAGTGATTGAGTTACGACTTTGGTGTGTTATTAACCCTATTGGATAAATGGATTTGACTAGTGATTGAGTTACGACTTTTGTGTGTTATTAACCCTATTGGATAAATTGACTTGACTAGTGATTGAGTTACGACTTTTGTGTGTTATTAACCCTATTGGATAAATTGATTTGACTAGTGATTGAGTTACGACTTTTGTGTGTTATTAACCCTATTGGATAAATTGACTTGACTAGTGATTGAGTTACGACTTTTGTGTGTTATTAACCCTATTGGATAAATTGATTTGACTAGTGATTGAGTTACGACTTTTGTGTGTTATTAACCCTATTGGATAAATTGATTTGACTAGTGATTGTGTGTAATTAGATAAAAAAAAGTTTGGATCTAGATAGGTCTAGTGAACTATTTTCCGAAGCTCAGGAATGCGGCTTAGAATGTGGAAAAAAATAGTTGAAAATTGATCTTCCATCCACTCCCAGGTCAGTAAATCACTGTGAGACCCAACCCTGTATTCTTATCTGGAAACGCCTCTGGTGAACAAAACATAAAGTCATAACCAACTTACCAACTTACAACTAACAACATCAAACATTTATTGCAGCAAACAGTAACGATACAACGTTAGCGGTACAAGGACGACAAAAAAAAAACTACAAAGAACAACAACAAAGGAGAAACGCAACACAACACGACGGCAAAAAAGATGAGCATCATTTACCCACATTCTACTTACCCGAGCCCCAGTAACACATTGTCTGAAACAAAGACAAAAAATATATTCAACATCTATCTAAGCCCTTTCTTGAGGTATTTTTCATTGGTCTGCTGCATAGAAGAACCTTACTTTGCACCCAAGTCGATTGCGCTGTTTGTCTAGAAATTTCATGAACCATTCCTTGCAGGAGGTGATGTCCTCTAGCGCTTGGTCGTAATCTGCCTGGACACCTGGAAGATAATCGTCATTGAGACCATTGTTATCAACACCACCATCATCATAATCATAATAATTAATAATATTGTGATAAAAAAGCATCAAATTACAGGTGCGTGTCTAGGGAAAAACGCATGGTGGGGTCAGATTTGTAAGTCACTGACCATGGGTTAACTAGCACTATCACTATCAAAACACTGCTACCATCACCATCACCAATATCATCGCCATCATAATCACCCCAATCATTCACAAATATCATCGTTATCATCGCCTCCTTCACGAATACCATCAGATCATCATGGTCAACATGTTCACCATCTACACCATTATCGTTATCGCAAGCGCCATCAAGATCAAAATCACTGGTGCTGTTGTCCCCTCCCCTCATAATCAGACAAAGATCACCATCAACACTACCACTGTTATCATTATTGCAAAGGAGACTACGGTTATTGCTACCTATTACTATTTCATTTATCACCATTGTTGATCACAATAATTGGCAATCTTCCATGAAACTGTAAAGTGAACTGTACCAGGTTTCGGGAGGATGATGCCATCTTTCTTTGCTTTTTCGTGATCAAATGCACCCTGTGAAAACATGCAGTTGTCAGGGCAAGTGATAAAGCTTAAGCGCACCAGTATTGTTATAGGTTTACACCACTGGTTTTCTGTGGGCAGTGGTAAAAAAGGCATGTGAAGCACATATTAACATCGAAAGATCAAATGTGCTTCACCTGTAACTTTACTCGTTAGTATAGATACAGACATTCACATTCACAAGAGCGAGTTGGTATGTAACCACTGTCAACGAGGAAAGTAAAGCCTTTCAAACAATATTGAGATTACATACAACTGGAGAGTCATTTTAAAGTTCTAATTCGCCTTACCCACATCTTCCCACAACTCTTTGCGAAGCGCGCGGGAAAACAAAGATAAAAAACAAGCTTGCCATCTTGCTTACATTTTTTACCCCTGGCCCCGGTCTCACGCGCACGTCGCAATGAGAAGATGGGAAGATGCGGGAAGGTGAATGTCCACAAACCTGAAAAGTTTTTAGTTCACTTTCCATGTGTGGAAAGCGACCGTTTGACGACTTGTCGCCTTGTGCATCTTGGGTAATGATCTGTTTTAACAGCTTCGACCTGAAAAACATTCATCAAGGGATCAAACACGAATGCTAAAACAAGATTAGACAAAACAGTTACCTCTTGAAGCTGTAGGCGAAAACAAGGAAAAACAAAAAAGTTAAAGGACAGTTGATCAGTTTCCCTCATGTTATTCCGAAAATTGTGGAATTACAAAACACACACACACGCGCCCCTATAGAGGGAATTTTCTCAGAGTTCCTCGCCTAACACTACAAAACTTCCACACCCTAGATTAGGTACAGTGCTGCATGAACATAACCATCAACATTTCTACTCATGTCAACAGTAAAACGTATGAGAAATATCTTATGTTAAATGCAATCTTTAGCCCATTGACTCCTGGCTATTTTTGAGCTGAATTTACAAAAAACAGACTGAAAACAGATACCTCCCCCCCTATTCTGAGTTTTATACAGCCTGTCAAAGTCAAACACAGCTGCACCTAGTCAGCGGTATCCAAGCTTTCCAACAGTGCTTTGTGGTCCCCACTTTTAATCCCTCGTCGTTGTGCTGAAGCCAGCACAAGTTGATGGTTGCTTGTATTTTTCATCAAAAATACAGCTATGAGCATATTAGGAGTGTCTCAGGACATCATGAAGTCTGTTGGGGCATTATTGAGTGCTTTGCATATGGATATTTGCAAGCAAAGGTGGATTCATGATGATTTTTTCTTGTTTGGCTTTGCCTGGATGAGAAAACAATTTTCTAATGAATCACCACAGCTCTCCTAAATGCTTTCTTTTCTGAAACCAAATTGATTGCAAAATTGTTTACACTGCTATTCTGGGTCTGTATGACCTGGAATTGATTTGTTTGGCTTCGGGGTGAAAAGACTTATAAAAAAACATCTGACTTTGGGGAGAAGAGTGTTGACTGGCCCTCCCCTCGTGAATTTTTCCCTGGATCTCCCAGAATGCTTTGCAAGCCTTCAAGGAGTGGACATTGTGTTTTGAGGCCATGAAAATGAACCTGGAGGATAAGAATAAAGGTATCTATTTGTGTCTTGAGCTGTGTTTGCTAATCTCTCTCTACAACCGACAAAAGAATCTATTAGAATCCGTGCTATTTAACAGCCTATCCGCTCTAAATTATCTCTCTAAAAATCAGCCACATCCTCAAGAAACCTCCAATAGACACACTGTTTTACAATTTTTCGCGTTTTCATCGGAGATTGTTACGTAATCGACTGGGAGTAAAATGGTGACAATGCCGCTTTAACCTAAATACTCACTTGAACTCAGACACATGGTCCTTGAACAGCTTGACAATGCGCACAGTACTCTTCAACCCCTCAAGTACAGAAAGGAAGTCAGCGATCTTGCGCTTACTGTAAGTCTCCTCGTTGTAAAGAATGGCTCTTCCATCAGGATGGTCTGTCGCTTTTCTCACAGACCCAAGGCTATGTATCCTTGTAGAAATGAAATTAAATATACGTTATTTAGGAGCTGGGAGATCCATAACGCGTAATAATGTCACTAAGGTCTTGAAAATACTGACCAAGGTTAAAGGTCCATATTTTGATAGCCCCTCTTTAGATGGTAAAGAATCAAAGCCATAACCCCTCAATATCTTCCCTCCCCTCAATGGCATTTAACCCTTTTCAGACAGAGGGGGGGGGGGGGGGGGGGCAAAGACCCCCCTCCAGGAAAATTGCTAAACTTCTGAACCATAGCAGCTAAGAGACTAAAACTTGGTGAATTTTCCTAAAATCTATCTGCGGACGTTTTGATGCCATTGACATGTCGAGAAGATGCTCCATGTTACATGGCAACCCTTTTTTTCACACATAAGTTTCCCCAAAACTAAAAAGTAGTGAATTTTTTTTATATTTTAGTCCTGTTTCCCAGATTTAAATGCTTGTTTTGACTTTATAAGTTTGTTTGACAAGTTTTACAACAGCGCTAGAATTTGTTTACCTCGGATATTTGCGGCAAAAATGAGCCGCAATGACTCGAGACTCACTTTCTAAGCAATCTTTCCAAGTCTGGAAGAGTTTTCAGAATTTCCTTGACATCACAAACAACAGCAGGCACTGTCATCAAGTCCTCGATTGCATCTAGTCTGTGTTAAAAACAAGGAAGTAGTAAACAGGTATAGAAAATATATATATTTCAATTGCTAGAAAATAGAGTTAAGTCATAGTATCTATCATAGCATGCAGCATTCGGTTTTACACTGGTTTTACACTTACCACTAGGCATTCATACCTCAAATGCTGCCAAGTAAATGCTGTCAAACACCACTTACTTGCCTTGTTCTCAAAGACAGGCTCTAATTGATTCTTCTTAATTTGTCATTTCTGTTCAAACTCGAATAAATTAGAAAACAGTAAAAAAAAAATCAAACCCGAAATGTTTTACTCGGGAAGTTTTACTTTCTGATATGGTCAGCATCGGGTATTTCGTCCATCCTTACCATCTTTTTGCTATCCTATCCCAAGAAGGCTAATGTGCAGAAGGGTACCAGTTAGAATAAGCTCATACATACCTATCGTTAATGGCCATTGGATTACACAAAGGAGCACATAACCACTGTTTGAAGAGCCGTTTTCCTGGAAAGAAATTAGAACATATTCAATCTTGTGACAAAAAAAAACCACACAGAAAATGCTGTACTGTGTTATTAGGGCCCGGGCGATGAACAATGGATAGGACAGTGTAACGGAAACAACTGCGTTACTGCTTCATGTTCCATGCTCATTTTAAAGTAGTGCTAAAATCGCCGAAACACACAGTAACTACCGTGCTAGGATTTGGTAGTAGACGGCTGAAACGTATTAGACAGATGGTATTTTCATTCATTTTTCATTTCATTTTCATTTGAATTTGGTTCTTTATCCATTGCAAACTTTTTCTGAATTTGTTGTGTGTCACGGTTGCTATTAACGTAAGTAAGTCCCTATTAGCGCAATATGGACCTGGTAATAAGGACATGGTAAACAAACTAACCAAAAGGTGTGCTGCAGTGGTCAAGTTGCTCGAGAAGAGTTCCTTGAAGAGAACCATCAGGACCACATGGCACTACGTCCAGATTTGTCAAAGTGACGTCATCAAGGATCTGGAAATGTCAAGAAATAGTGGCTGTTAGGCACCTTAGGCAGCTGTTATATAACTATGTCTTACTACACAGACAAACAGACAGGTAAAACAGACTACACACACAAAACATAATTTATTTGTGGACAGAAGAAAACTGCAGAATCTGGGGGAAAGCCCTCATAGAAAAGGTGAGAACCAACAAACTCAATTCAGACAGAGCCGACAATCAAACCTGGAAGGCGGTGGCGAGAGGTAGCAACTAAAACAAAGATTTGCCAAATGCATCAACTAGGCTTCCCAGTGACATTTAAGACCTCCTCAACAGTCGGTTATCATAAAACGTTTTCCAAGAACATCCACGCCTTACCAAGTGCTGGCGCCCCTGTGTGAATGACAAAGTGCTGCTCCGAGGTGCATCTAGACAGTCAAGTGGCTTGTATTCCTGGAAGATAAATTCAAGTAAAATAAAGGAATCAATAAAAATGATTGGTCTGTTCCCTAAAAGAGACATGGTTCCTGGAAGATGAATTCAAGTAAAATAAAGGAACCAATAAAAATGATTGGTCTGTTCCCTAAAAGAGACATGGTTCCTGGAAGATAAATTCAAGTAAAATAAAGGAATCAATAAAAAGGATTGGTCTGTTCCCTAAAAGAGACATGGTTCCTGGAAGATAAATTTAAGTAAAATAAAGGGATCAATAAAAATGATTGGTCTGTTCCCTAAAAGAGACATGGTTCCTGGAAGATAAATTCAAGTAAAATAAAGGAATCAATAAAAAGGATTGGTCTGTTCCCTAAAAGAGACATGGTTCCTAGAAGATAAATTCAAGTAAAATAAAGGAATCAATAAAAAGGATTGGTCTGTTCCCTAAAAGAGACATGGTTCCTGGAAGATAAATTCAAGTAAAATAAAGGAATCAATAATAAGGATTGGTCTGTTCCCTAAAAGAGACATGGTTCTTCAAAAATAAAAAAGATAAAAATTAATACTGCCTAAAAATTGAATCTGCTTGATTAACTGTGACTTGTAAGTATCACATATATAATTTTAAGAGCTCATACCTCGAATTTACCCATTGAAAGCAACTCTTCTTCTATGAGGCATTTCTTAAGATACCTAGTGAATCAACAATACTTATGTCAGATATGATATTAGATAAATTAAATCCATGATCTCACCCTGGATTGAGAACATATGTCATTAAAGGCCTAACTCATGCCCCACACCTGTTGTGCTAAACCTATTTCATTGGATTGAGCACATGAACAGTTCAATGTCAGCACTGCAGAGTACTGTTTGGCACTGCTCTTAGCACGGCACTGGCTCAAACGTTCAGCTTTTGATGCCAAACAAATACCAAATCTATTATGATTTTAAAGTGCATCATCAAGTCAATTTGACTGCTTTCAATGTATTGGGCATGATTTATTTAGTGGTCCATCTAAAGCAACGTTGAGCCCAGTGTTTTTGTGTCAATACAAATAGATTCAGCATGGTACAGTAGGAGTAGGACATATCAGGCCTAAGCTATCACGGTTGTAATAAGTTAAGCGCTGCTACTCCTTAATGTAAGTGAGCATTACTAACCATGCGACAGCTCCTAATGCACTCAGAGCAAGCTCATGTCCATCTGTTGGGGTGAGCCCAAGAGGGTCTGAGGATGAAAGGTACTGTTTATTTCGCTCTATCTGGTGAAGCTTGGAGCAACTCAATGCCAGATGGCATCAAATAAGCAAGCCCTTTTAGACACTAATACCATCATCATTACCACCATTATCTTGATCGAAATCACTATCATTTTCAGCATCCCTATCATGATTGTCATCAGTACCACCATCATCCTTTTATCATTACCATACTTGTCATCACCATCCTTACCGACATCATTATTATCAACATTATCACAATTGTTATTATCTTTACCGCCACTAAGAAACTTTGTTATCATCACCCATTAAACATACCTCCATCTGTCATCATTATTATCAACATTATCACAATTGTTATTATCTTTACCGCCACTAAGAAACTTTGTTATCATCACCCATTACACATACCTCCATCTGTCATCATTTTTAGCATCGCTGGCCAGTTCTGAAATAAAAATAAGACAGGGTGAATGTTTACAAATTTTTATTGCAACCATTCAACACATTTTAAAATCAAATCAAGGAATAATAAAGAATGCTCACAACGGATTCATCGGCGCCATCCTTATCATTCTTGAAATAGTTTCCTTCAGCAAGGAATTTCAAAGTCTTGCTCGCATCCCAAAATTCGCTACCTGTAGATACACAGGTCAGTAAGAAGGACATGGAAATAATAAATTAAGGTTAATAACTTTCAAATATAGAGGTGCATGGTCAAAAATGATTTTGGGACATTGCTCCGCCTCTCTGAATAAATTTGCTTTTCCCTGCATGCTGAGACTGCATGATTGCGCCACAGACAACTCATAACCAAAAAGCCATTGTCATAATTTTTATCAGCAAGAATACCTATAAAAACACTGTACAGCACCATTTTCTTGAGTATGAACAAATTTTCCCACCTGGTGCAAGATGCTCTGTAAGGGACGACATCAACTCATGACTTAAAATGTGCTGGGTCTTGGAAGTGTAACTACCGCGGCATGTTAAAACCTGACAAGGAAAACACAATGACACATACAAAAAACTTAAAGTAAGGCAGAAAAATAGGGGTATTAAAGATGATCGCCCCAAGGTATAGTCCCCCCGATCACACTGAGAACGATCACCCCAAGGTACTGTCACCCAGATCACACTGAGAACGATCGCCCCACTCAGACGGAGCCATGTGCTCGGCATGTTTCTGATAATACCACAAGTGTAGAGATGGTAGAGACCATAACATAGTCGAGACCAGTGTTTCCAAGGGTGCTTTTGGAAGTCGATATTTATTTTAGTTAATGATCAAAACGGACTTTTTACGGCGTTCAAACGACTTCTAAGCAGTCTTTATGAAGAAATAACTTTGTAGCTAGAAACAAAGAAAGGAATAAAACCCCAAGGCCATGGAGACAAAAATAAAAACAGCTTTTACTGATCAAGTCTTGTGTGTGTGTGGCCACATTCTCATTCAAACTTGCACTTCATGCAATAAGTCTTGTAATGTAGTTTGAATTTTGCATAAAAATGAAAGCGAAACATGATGGAAAATACCTTTGAAGGTACAAACCTGCACAGGGGGGTGGTGAGCAATGAGAGTGCGAAGACGTGATGCCTGTCTGTCATCCTTGAATTGACCAATCTAAATGAATAAATAGAAGAAAATCTAGTCATTCAGGTTACCCACCAGTTTCGTCCACAACCACAATCACAGAGTCGATTTGTCTTGTTCACATATAAATAAATAAATAAATAAAAATAGAAGAAAATCTAGTCATTCAGGTTACCCACCAGTGTCATCCACAACCACAATCACAGAGTCGATTTGTCTTGTTAACATATAAGGCAGTCGTGTACAGCAGGATAATACAAAACTTAAGAACCCACAACACACATAGAATGCCGAAAACGTACTGTAGGCTATGTGCACCTGTAGGTGGGTGCAGTAAATAACAATCAGTCTAGTCTAAGCAAGCCATATCAAATGAGATGCTAGATGCAGGATGCTAGATAAGGCTAAGAAAGCGAACTGGGCTTTTTTGCCGAATAAAAAAGTCCAATGCCTACAGATAGGCTATTGTTTTAAAGAATTTTTCTACTCTATGTATGAAAAAAATATTGAAAAAAAAAATAGTTTATGATTTTCTCATTTAACAACCAGTCATTAGATCTTCAACCTACAGCCCGGATGGTTAGAAAACTTACATGAAACTTGCCAATAGAAGTATCCAGAAAGCACACACCATACATGCTTTCACCGCCGCAATCACTCAGTTCCTAGGTAAAAAATTCAAAAAAACCTAAGAACATGAAAAAAAATCCAAACCTATACCCAATCAAACTCGTTAGTTTGGTTTTTGCATGAACCATCATGATAACTGCTTAGTACCTTTTCTGCAACAGCCAGTAAATATGCAGCCTCTGACTCTGTACAGTCACCATCACGAAAGCTATACATTTTAGTTCCTGCAGGAGAAAAACCACAACAAACTTACACAATGTGTACCTACATACATTGATTCCACAAAGATGCAAATGATTTTATTTTTTTAGAGAAATCCCCCACATACAGTACAAGATGATGATGGTACTGTACATACCATAGCTAATAACAAGGTTGACACGAAACGCAAGGAGAATTAATTGCAGGCTGAATTAGAACATGAAACACTTGGTCAAAGACCAATGAGCAGTTCTAGAGTGCTAGATTTGTTGGCAGAATACAGTTTGAACATTCTAAGGCCTAGTAGTCTAGACACCACACTTTTCATTTGCCTTTTACAGTATAATAAAAGACCTTCAATTTGAAACAGCACATGAAAAAAGGGCATCAAATAAGCCCTTAGTCACCTAACACTATATATACAGTACCAGGTGTTTCTATAAGCAGATTGGCACATTGTAATATCTCTAATTTTTTTTCCTGACATACAGGAGACTACAGTATGTAAGTGATCCATCACTCACCTTTTGTTGTAACTGCGCAAATCTCTCTTTTCACCACTTGGTCAAACTTAGAGTTTGTTCTATCTAAACAATAAAGATAAGGATGATTAGAATAAAAGTACAGTTCGTCAGGCTTCATGAGAGCTTAGTAGTTTTACTTTATCATTTGAGGAGTATGCATCTGTAAGTATAGGGGTTTGCAAACATTTTTATGAGAGAACAGAGTATTGGTTTTGCATCAATGACAGGAACCAATAATTTGGTTTGGAGGCACACCCATAACAGAATCTTCAAACCATATTTCAGAGTACAGAGAATGAAGAGCCCCCAGATTTATTGATAAAAATCAATATTTTTGGCTTCCTCCATATTTTAATCTTATGACAGAAGGACATGTTGTACATCTAAGGGAAAACATTGAAGTGACAACTTACTCTTTTTGCATCGCTCTTTCATCATTTCAGGTGTCTCAGTCTGCTCTACTCTGGCAATCCTAAAGAACATAATGGAAAAATAAGAAGCTTATTTGTGGCAAGAGAATGTTTCTTTGGCATGATAATACTTACTTATATCCTTTCTGGATAAGAGTGTCTGAGTAGCGTCCAAATGCAATCTCTGGAAATCCAGCATGTGCAAAGTTACCCTGAAAAATAATCCAAGTACAGATATACATAACAAACAGACAGCCCTAGAAAGTGGCAGTACAGGGGCATGGTATCATCTTCAACATGTTTAATATAAGAAAAACTTGGCAGTCATGGAGTGAGAGGGGGAGGGGAGGGTGAGGAGCATCCACTACGCCCCAGCCTTACTGCTACTGACTGACAGTTGGCGGAATAGAGATTTATTTTCAAACTGAAAAAATTTAAAAAGGAATACGAACTATTAGAAATAAATCTCTGCCCACCAAATTACCCAAACAAACCTGTGTAAGATTACAAAAACTAAAAGTTTCCCATTTCCAGGGCCCTGGTCATACATACAGCCACACACAATTTTGCCAACATATCAAATTATAAGTAACATTTGTATGCATCCGAAGACCAATAATGGACCTATGGAATGACTTGCTGGTAAGCTAACCTTCATGTAGATCAAGTTGAGCTCCTTCACCCCTGTTGTGGCATCCATATGGTATAACTCGTAGAACTTGCCAACCTGAGGAAACCCACAAGGGGCGGAGGCAAACAAAAGGTGAGGTCAAAAGGGGCAGGGAAAGGCTCATTCTTATAAACAGACTGCCATTAAAATCTGAACAAAATCTGGTTTTCATTATTGTTGAAGACAGGGTCAAACCAATCTTGTCACATGAGCATGGTTGGGGTCAAGACCCCTCGGACCCTCCCTCTGGACACATGCCTGGTTGTAGATATAATGGTCACAGCAACAAGGATAGTGACAGTAAAGACAAAAACAATGGAAAACTTCATATATATGGAAATGCATTGTTTGAATACATTTCAGCTGTTTTTCACCAAACAATGACCAAAAATACTGTTCTGAGTTTCTTTTTCTATGTATCAAGGATATGAATGTTTTGCACTGTTAATCCAACTATGTTGCTAAAGTAGTAAAAATGTTCCAGGCTTCCTTTTGTCTCTTTGAAGCATAGGATTTCTATTAGTTATCTTGACCTATTTACAATCGATTGCTTAGTGTCAAAGATTTATTTAGTAATGTCTTCCGTAAAAAAGGGGCTGTTTTCACAAAATAAAATGAAAAAATTGTTATACACAGGGAATATGATTATATGTACCTTAAAGAACAAGACCGTGTCGAAGTGTTCACTTTTTAGTTGCCACCACTGTCTCATTGCCTGCAAGAAATATCAAGAATGTTGTGTTGAAGGATAACAAACTAAGGATACTGCAATTAGGAACGAGTTTTATGTTAATAAATTTTTATTCAAATGAAACAACTCACTGGAGTGACATCTTTTGAGGTAAGATAGGATTGAGGTACCTATAAACAGCAACAAAAAATACTTTATATGAATTTGCTTGGACAGTATTTTTGCCAACATACATGTATATACAGCACACAATAATAAACCATGTACTCCAGCATGGGTGTTTTAATCTTCGACACCAACAACAAGATGTATTTTTCCATGAGTATAATTAACTTACCAAAAGTGTTTTGGGATCATAGTCTGGGTGTAACATTGGCCTTCCATGTTTGTCTCTAAATTTCACATAAAAGTTATCAAAAGAAAAAAAAACAGGATTGGCTTTGACATTGCACACTAAAATACTGTACATGTAACTGAGGCCAGCTTGACAGTGCAAACAGTGCCAACGCCAGCAAGCATTGTTGGCATCGCTGTTCTTCACAAACATTAAGGAAATGTTGAAAAACTTTACTTCACAGCACCCCTGACATGGTGTGTAATCAGTGCAAATATTTTTCAGGTTTTTTTCATATTTTTACATCACCAACAATGCTGGTGCTTCCTGCAGAGGCATTGAAATTAGAACTTCCTTAAAGAGTAACTACATCATAAGGAAGAGTGTTTCATTCCATACTTCCGTTTCCCTTCCTTGAGCCAATCCAATTTCTCATGGAGGTAGACCCCAGTGTTTCCATTCTCATCAGGTTCAGTCACCGGAGCAGGAGATGATGTCATCTGAAAGCGAGCCAATGAGGTTGCGGCTTTGCTTGCAGAGTTGGTGATCTTGGTAGCAAGTGAGGATGATAGTTTGGCAGGCTTTGGTGTGTTGCTTGTAGGATTTGAGGTCATGTTTGGTGCTAGCTTGCCCTTCTTTGAACTTGGCGTTGAGGTTGAGCCACGCTTTCTCTTCTTGGTGTTTTTAGTCTCCTGTCCAAGGTCAAAGTACACTCTTAACACTCTTTATCCTTAGGTATTTTATATTTTCTGCATAGCAATATACTGTACTTCTTCTTTTTTAACATACCTCACACTCCTCTGTAAATTTTTTGTAACCACTTTTGTTAATAGTGTAAAAATGCACCCCTTCTACAAGCTTCTGTCAATTTCCTTTCAAGCAATCCTAATGAAACAACAATACCCAACGAGAAGACAAAGGATTTACAGTCCTTAATGTAACAGTTAGACAGCCAGGCTATTTTCCTTTTAAAATAATTCCCCATGCTGATGGCCTTGCCCTTTAGGAGCCAACACCACTGACGTCTGTCGACATCTGTCGGCATCCGAGCAGTCATTTCTACTACCTCTCATTAGCTCCACCCTTTCCCCTTCTATTCCATCTTAAGAATACTACCTCAAATCTGCAGCTCTATTAACCAATCTCATTCATTGTTCTGTATAAAAAATAAAGTCTCAAACCCACATTGCTTTCCACCCCCTCCCCCTCTTTTTTGAAACTCTGGATCCGACCCTGTCCCCCTCTATAAGCCCCGCCCTTTACCTCTTCTTCTTCGTCTTCTTCACTGTTATTATCAGAAGAGGGCTCTTCCTCCTCCGCACCACTGCTAACACTGTCATCAGACTCTTCACTCTCAGGCTTAAAGTCGTCTGATCCATCAGAGTCTGACTCAATCATCACTCTTTTTCTCTTCTTCATTCCTCCAACAGCTGCTTTACGTCTGGGCCTCTTGTTTTTTTGCTTTGTGACAGATCAACATAAAACAACCATCCAGCTTCAACTTATTTCATGGCAATGGCAAGTGTCATATAGGATATTCATATACACCAAAAACAAAGCTGGTTTTGATACAAGGCTTTTGAGGCAATAGGCGACTTGCATTAACTGATTATGTGAGTTTTTAGGTGGCAAATTCAAGCCAAAATGAACCCAGAAACGAATGTGACTCTCATGCCAGAGAATAAAAACAACAAAAATACTGTAAGCTCTTTATGACAAAGAAATTTTCTAGTTAATACATAAAGGTGCTTAATAAGTTTCTTTTGTTAATAAGCTTTATGTTGTTGTCATTTTGCCACTAAAAGCCTGCTCGCAAGTTTGACACCCAAAAAGTCATGTGATCTGCTAATGCAAGCCCCCTACAGTACTGTGACTCTAGTAATTACTTGATACTATGTTAGAAGCTGTCTAACAGTAATTCTGATGATGCAGTTTATTTACCATGGCAGTATTAACTTCATCATCAGTACTGCCATCACCAGAATCGTTCTCTTGAGAAGCACTCCCATTCCTTTCCATCTCAGCCTCACTCTCCTCATCTGATGGTATGCAGCATATAAGCCCCTCCCTCTCTGTTGACGATAGAGCTAACGCCTTCTCAGCTTGCTCCACAGCTGCCCTGATAGCCAGGCTGTGACCCCCCTTATTCTCCCCCTTGACAAAGGGTTGTATAAGACTGTGGAAGAAAACATAATGAGCCTCTGTATTCAGTCATAACTATGGATACAGGGAAAAGTCAAAAAGGACATGATAACAATAAGTAAATACTATTCATGTCATTTTGAAGCAAAACCTGTAAGTCCCCCTTCTAAAAAATGCACCCCTCCTATCTCATGTCTAAAACATTAAACGATTACCGCCTTCAGATAAAGTTTCTTTTCTTCTACTTTTTATTTCCAAATCCAGCCACCCCTCTGTAGAGGATTGATTACTTTAGCCAGCCTCGCATATGAATATAAGATAGCCTAATATAGGGTGATTAGGGCCATAAAACCAACTCATTTCCAATCTTGAACAATTAGCTATCAGCCCTACATATCAGCCCTACATAACGTTTCATACATTTAGTTATAAATGAAGACACTGCACACTTAGTTGTATGATGCAAAAAAAGGCATATGGTGCATAGGAGAAACTGCAAAATACCACATGTTTATACCAAAGAATAGAAAGAAGAGCCTGAAAATAGAAAGAACAGCCTGAAAGGATAAAGAATCTACAGTAACAAAAATGTTGGTATTCTGAAACAAGAGTCCAAATTCATTAATTAAAACACCCCGCCTCCCCCTCCCCAACGACCATCTACTTGGGCTTCCTGTGTTGAGAATAAAAGATAACATGGATGGAATTTATTACGAATTTATTATCAATTTTATTACTTCCTATAACTCACGTCTTTTTAACCCATCCTCTACTCGGAGGCTCCCCAAAGAACTGCACATGGTACTCATTACTCCTGGCGTGAATATTCAGCTTAGGATGATTGCAAACAATCGCAGGCCATATTGGATGTCCTTCCATCTTAGCCCAAACAACATCACATATCTTTTGTACAAATACATGGCTGTCGTTTGCCTTGGTTGAGGTTTTAACCTCTTTCTTTGTCTCCGGCGTCTTTGCTTTCCCCTTTGGCGATGTTTTGTCGTTTGTTTCGGGGCGATCCCCAGCATTTGGAGACTTGTTTGCGGGAACTTTCGTGAAATAAGAGAAAAGCGTCGCCATTTTCACGCGCTTGGTTTCCCGCGAAATTACGAAACCGTGCATTTGCGCATGGGTTCCTGTACTGTACGCTGACCATCAAAAAACCTTTTTTTAGTTTTTTAGCATATTGATTCTTAATTTGTAAAAAAAAAAAATACCTTATTTTCATTTCTAACCTCAAAGTCGATTAAAAGAAACCAACAAAGGAAAGAATGCCCTTAATTGAAAAAGAGACGATGTAAATGAGACAGTTAAGTGAAGGAATATCGATGACAGTTTTGAATTACTCCTAATATTTAATTTTTTTATCCACTTTTTTATTCACCCTCACACTATGTTTGATATTCTTCCAAGAAATCCCAATTCTTAATTTTTTTTTTCTGGTACTCCCTTTTTTATGGGTTTCCTGTGTCTTTAAGTTTGTGAGAGGCTAGGACGAAGGTCAGATTTCATGCCCAAATAAGGTGTTAAGTCTTTTCTTTGCACTCCTCCCTCTAAACACAGCTTCGCGACATTCGCCGGCCAAAAACACCCGAGAATTCACTCAAAAATCACCTCAGATTCAATATGGCTGGAAATCTAGACCCTCTGGTAGTTAGACTAGAAGCTGTGACTTCCAGGCTGGAAGCCATGGCTTCTAAATCTGGCTCCGGGGGGACGGAAGG
Source organism: Nematostella vectensis (assembly GCF_932526225.1). Lineage (NCBI taxonomy): Eukaryota > Metazoa > Cnidaria > Anthozoa > Actiniaria > Edwardsiidae > Nematostella > Nematostella vectensis. The sequence continues at coordinate 7,425,970 of NC_064044.1, forward strand.
TAAGAATCTGACATTTCGCTTTTAAATTTCGGCATTTTCCTGTGTCTCTTATAGTTTATGTTTGTAAATTCATTCATTTAATAAAATATACGATGTTCTTTCATTCCCAGCCAACGAGGAAATTGTATCTTTTTATGACAAGGTAAGAATAAACCAATCGGTATTAATTTTACCAGAGAGTCGGTCTTACTGATGGTCTTGGTGTTGCCCTTGAAGTCATTTCCTTTCATTTCTTTAATGTATGATAATCGATAACGTATTTTTTGCATTCCACGATTGGAATTTAATAATCGATTTATGTGTTCTCTGTGTTCAGTTTCTCAGTGAGAATGTCGCCAAATGTCTAAAGATTTCATCTGAAATAGGAGGCGATGTAGGTTCTCAGGTAGGTTTATTATGTCGAATTAGTAACTAGCGGAAGTTTGACTCATAATTATCTCTGTCTTATATTTAATAGGCTATCCAGCTATAAGCAGGCGCACGCACTCACCATGGGAACCTACCTCAACTACCAGCATGCAGCGCGCGCTTCGTTTGATATAAGCTTTAAATAGTGTGCGCTGCATACTGGTAGTTGAGGTAGGTTTCTATAGTTATGCGCACACCTTTGTGACCAATAGGTTTGGTGAATTTGTCCCAAACAAACACACGCTGGCTCTCACAATTCGATAGCCCATACTACGTTTTATATTTATTATATTGTATCAATTAATCCTTATTTGTTATATTATTTGTTATTGGAATCCTGTAATTTAGCTTAGCTACAAGAGCACTAATAAACAAGTATTATTATTATTGTTGTTGTTATTAATATGCAAACTTATAGCTGGAATGGCCTATTAATAGCAACACTATTAATGTCTGTGTTAATAGCAGTCCTGTGTTTACAGCGCTGGTTTTATTTTATTAATAATGCATTTCATTTTGATATAACTGATATTATCAGTAATAACTATCATAATAAAATAACATGTAAAGGATAATAAATTTAAGGGTCTCATCACTCTCCTTGAAAATAAAACAATATGATGTTGAATTTGTATGTTTTACCAATCCGGGAAAGCAAAGAAGTTTTGCCGACATTTCAAAGAGTGTCAAACAACAGTTAGACTGTATCATAATACTAAAAAAAAATTACTGAAAAAAGACTCACTTGCTAAAAGCGTCCACATCTCAAAGAGCAGAAAAGCTAAACTTTTCAGCACAAAACCAATTACTTGTTAACCATTGATCTGACAGCCTTGCCTCAATGTTCTCGCCAAAATTCATGACATTTTTTAAACCAATTATGTTTTTAGACAGCAGTACCTCAAAATTTGAGGCTATAGTATAGAAAAAATATTTTTTACATATTTGGGTGGGGCTGCTTAGGGATGTTTCAATGGGACACATGTACTTGTGAAGTGAACTATTCATTAAGTATGGTTAAGCTCTTGTATAAAATCTCTTAACAATGGATTGTCATTTACAGGCCAAGCTGGTAGACCAGGCATTCAAGGCCCAGAGGGACTTTCTGGTTTTGGTGTCTAAACACCAGTGCCCAAGTGCTGTGAGTAACAGTAATTACAGATAATTTTATCATGATGCTGTGACCTACATAGTAGGGTCTGAGCTTGCTGGACATATGCACTAAGGTTTACCGCCGACCATTAAGCCATTAGTGATGCTTAATAGTATGTGCATAAAATTTGTCTAATACCAAGGCTTGTGACACTATGTGGTCACACTACTAGCAAAGACATCATAGATGCATCATGCTCACTTATCACCTAGAAAAAAAGTTAGCCAGTTAGCATGCAACACAGTTTTGCAGTAATTTAAACAAAATTAATAAATAGATGTCTCATGTTGTACTCTGATATGAAATAAAGCATATCTCTGCTGTTTCCTATTTGTTCATTTAATCAGTACTTCTCTCGCATCCTTATTGGTTTTAAGTGGTTTACTTAAAAGAAAACTGTCAAGTTGGCCACACTGCAAAAATAAATCACTTATGTTTATCTTCTGTTTCAGAATGTGCTTCAGACACTTCTCACTAAGACGTCACAGGCCATTTTAGCTGTTCAGGTTGGTGATGAGCATTACAGAAATGGTGGCATATTGTACCCAACTTGTTCGGGGCACAGCTTTCCTGTAGTAGACTTGTTGTTCATGTGAATGATTGCATACTTTCCTTTTCTGCATTGTTTGGAACGACGTTAAGCTGTTGCAAACAATGCAAAAATGATCAGCATTGTGAAGAGTACCACATGCTCCAATAAACAAATGTCTACTTTACATTTTTCATGCAATTTTTGTTGTTCTTTTGGCTCTGCGATCTTACACTTTTTAGTTTACTACTTACAATGGTAATGTTCACACTTGGATGATTGTTATTTGGGTTATAGGAGTTCCGTGAGAAGAATCGGCGTAGCAACTATTTCAACCATTTGAGCTCCTGGAGTGAGGGTATTCCAGCTCTTGGTTGGGTAACAGTGGTAAGCAAGGAGGAGTGTTTTGGTATAACAGGGAGGTAACCTCCCTTACATATCTCTGGATAGCTAAAGTTAGACACAGAAAGATTTGTCTGATAAACTCAGATTATAATATTGCAGAGATACTAAATGTCCAGAAGATTCCAAGCACATTAAGTGAACTAATGGTTTTTGTGGCAGGTCAAAGGAGCTAACTTTGTGAACGAGATGAATGGTTCGGCTGAGTTCTACCTCAACCGTGTTCTAAAGGACTTCAAAGAGAAGTAAGACATATTTTTGTATGTCAGAGTAGTGTATGTTTTTTCCTAATGATGTCTTTGTATAATGTGGGATAAGGGTATAATATAATTGTTCTAATGAGTGTTTGATTGAAGGGATGCAAAGCATGTGGAGTGGGTCAAGTCAGTCAAGGCCATCTTTGTTGCACTGAAAGAGTACATCAATGAGTTCCACAAGTCTGGGTTAACTTGGAACCAAAGTGTAAGTCTTTATTGTATTATTGCCAGTAAATATGGTCATTGTTGTTAAGAATATCAACACCTTTCCATTGCCACCCCCCCCCCCCCCCCCACCACCACCACCCGCTTCTCTCCTAGCAAATACAGGAAGTAACTGAGTTTAGGTAGCAAAGCATAGCCTAGCTATGGTCCTGATCATTCTAAACTGCTGAGTACAACATATGTTGATCTCTGCAGAGTTGAATTCCAGTTTATGGTGTATGGTTAAAATGCACAGTACCCTTGGAAATGTATATGGGTTATGGCATCTTTCTGTGCTGAGGATGAAAAAGTCTGTTTTCCCCTCCACAATATTGGCAAACATCCATAGTTGGCGGAAAGTGACTATGGAACCTTCAAGGACTGCTAATTAATTTTCCTTTCCTGTTTGTCAGGGTCCGCCAGCACCGACTTCTGTACCCTCAGGTCCACGTGCCCCCCCTGGTGGCCCAGGCGCACCTCCACCACCCCCACCCCCTGCTGTTGTACCCCCCTCAGCTGTGACAACTGACAGCAAACCTGCAACTGCTGCCCTCTTCAGTGAAATCAATATGGCTGGCACCAACATTGCCTCAGGTGTGTATAAAGTTTTCTGTGTCCCTCCATCTGTCTTAGGTGTCCATCGCGATCCATCCTTGCATCTATCTGTCCAGTATTTATTTGTTAATAAACTTCCACTGCCTCCTCCTACCTCATTCCTATTGTGGACTGATGGACTGCAAGGCCCTGCTTCCTCTGTTATCACCATTATAATTGTCTTAATCATTTTTGTCATCACAACCATTGTCATTACCTTTATCACACCAAAATCATCATGGTCATTTTTGCATCATTATTGCCGTTGTCCCAATAGTTTTTACCATCTCATACTAATGGAAGCCATCACTCCACTAACATCGTTCTTGGTACTGAACCATTGATAAAGTCTCAGGCATACTCCAAGGTCTTTGACCAGAGTGGATCATTCTGCTATTTAGCAGAAAAGTTTTCGTAGCATGTTTTCTGTGAGCTTACTGTGTTTCTCAATTTCCCTTCATTTGAACGAACATTCTAGTCAAGTGAGACGTTCTTCCGAACTCCCCATCCTCTTGGTTACAGGCCTTTCTTCAATCATAATCATAATCATCACCATTATTATTGCGTCAGGGTTGCGTAAGGTGACGGATGACCAGAAGACCCACAAGAACCCTAACCTGAGAGCCTCAAGTGTGGTGAAGGACAAACCCAAGCCAACCATTGCTAAGAAACCTGTTGCTGTCACCAAGAAACCTCCTGTTTTTGAGCTCCAGGGCAAGAAGTGGATGGTGGTAAGTCTCTCAAGTATCTGAGTTCACTTCAGTAGAAAGAAGGTTCTAGTCTTGTTTCTTTGGTAGTTTGGACTATCATCTAGGTGTGAACATCCGATTCCTAGGACTGTATGTCTTGCACAATTTGTCACATTTAGTCGTAGAATATGATAATGGGCAATAAACTGATTATTATTATTGTTGTCGTCGCCGTCGTCGTCGTTGACATCGTCGTCGTTATTATTATGAAAGCATTTTTTCATCACCTTTGTTTTTTTATCTTGCTTGTTGCTGCCGTTGCACCTTCTAAAGCCCTCTGATGACAACAGTCTGTGTCATATAGTGAGGGTTGTGTCTCTTATTAACAGGAACATCAAGAGGGAAACAAGAATCTCACCATTGAGGGCTCCATGTCACAGGTGGTCTACATCTACTCCTGCAAAGACAGTGTGGTCATCATCAAGGGAAAAATCAACTCAATTACCCTTGGTACGTTGCTCTAAGTGCCCCACCTTGAATAAGCACCTCAGCAAATACAAGGCACAAAATGATCTCCCCACCCCACCTACCTCACAAGTTTGAAACCACATTTTTTATACAGGTCATACTACACCTGAATCAGCACATCACAAGTTTAAAGAGGCTTGCTATAGATTTCTGACATGGACTCACAACTTATTTTCATGGAGTATTTTTTTTCATAATAACAAGTCTCCAGTATATATTACCTTAGCGTGATGTTACACGCGTCGTTCTGCAACATCGTTTTTTCGCTCAACACGCTGCACGAAAAAACGATTGCCGTATAACATGGTCTCCCGTCTCGTTTTTTTTTTTACGCAACATTTTGTTTTGCAACATATTGCAGGATTTTGAATCAGGATCTAAATCTTGCAACAAAAAATAACGAATTATGAAAAAAATCGATCCGTGTAACGTCACGTCGTCGTTTTGTATGTGAAACAAATCGCACAGTCCATCTTATTTTGGGCACACAAACGAGGTCGTTTACAAAAGTGTGGGTGCGCGGTTCTTGGCCTGTAGACTTCTGTTGCATGTTGTAAAACGATCCGTGTAACAAGTACCGCGAAAATGGTGGCGTCATTTGTTGCGCGAAAAAACGGTGTTGCAAACGACGCGTGTAACCCCTCTTTTTATTCTTTGTCAAGATAACTGCAAGAAGTGTGCTGTTGTGTTCGATGATGCCATTGCTACTGTAGAATTCGTCAACTGCCAAAGTGTGCAATGCCAGGTAAAAGAAATTTTAAAGTCTTTTTCCCTACTAAAAGGTGGTTTTCATTTTGGTACCAATTAAGGTACTGAAGGGAAGAAGTTATTTTTTTTTAAGCTGCGAGAACAAATATTTATGTTTACTCCAATGCACTCGCCCCTATCCGACCCAAGTGTGCTTATGGAGACAACTTAACCAATTACCATTAAAAAAGTTATTATGTTCATATCACAACTGCGATAGGCACGCCAGTATTATTTTTCCCTACTTCCCTATATTTATTTTTATTGATCTTTTTTGATGTTTTAAGGTTAATGGCAAGGTACCAACTGTCTCCATCGACAAGACAGACGGCTGCCAAGTGTACCTGAGTAAAGACTCCCTTCAGTCTGAGATCGTCACGGCCAAGTCTTCAGAGATGAACATACTGGTGCAACAGGCGGATGGGGATTATGTGAGTATAGACGTACCTTTAAAGAATGTCGATCGGCCACTCCTTTGTTATTGTTTATAATTGAAAATATTTAACAATTAGACCTCGAGGCCGATTAAACTATGATTCATTCAAAATAGTCCAAGAGGCCGAGAGGTCTAATTGTTTTAGAATTCACCAACTAGATGGTCGAGCTTAGAAAAAAGGGACGATTGAAAGTGGTTTGTATACAGGTGGTTATTTTTCAGTGCCGGTCAATGGCCGCTCTTGTCGTATTGATCGCATTGTGTTGTGTCGAACCGAAGAATAGAATACTTGAAGACGGAGGTGCAGCTTTTTAAGTAATTTCCTTTATTGGATAGTCAAACTCTGTTTGACTTAACAAACATGATAAATGTGACATCTCTCGAGGGTTTCACATGCACCCTATGAGAATATTCAAGTTATCGGATCATAACATGATCTTGTTCTCGCATTATCTGGACTCAAGTTACCTGGTTCCGAATTATTGGGATTCGAGTTACCGGATTTCGAGTTATCACGATTCGAGTAACTGGGTTTCGAAATATTGGGTTTCAAGTTTTCCTTGGTAGTTTAGCCCCCAGGGAATGCGAGTACATGATCTTGTTCTTTCTATTTAGGTGGAGAACCCGCTCCCTGAGCAGTACAAGTCAGTATGGGATGGCAAAGCCTTCGTCACGACCCCCGTAGCATCACACGGATAGACTTTCTTCACAGACCTTTACCAGAACACTTAGAATCTAGCGAACGCGTAGTCCCTGAATTAATTCCCACAAACCTAGAAAAGGAATAATGTCCGAAGCGGAATTGTGACCACCTTACTGTCTCTAGATAAACTCAAGAGCGGATCGTAAATCAACTTTCGTAGTTCTTAGAATAGCGTTACTTTTATGTTTATGTCAAGCTTGCTTTATCTTGCACGGGTTTCAAGGGAGAGGTTTTTGGAAAAAAAAGATTGTTAGCAAAAAACGGTAGAAGGACTCTTGCCTCTTCCTGATTGGCGCGAGCGCAATTTTTAGGGCTGTTGGTGAAAAGTAGAAATAACAGTAGTCTAGCATCAATTATCTACCCAGTTTTTATGCCTCCGCTAGAAGGAAAGCGCGAAGTGTGTTGTGGGAAGAGAGGAAGCGAATGGGTAGAAATGGCAGATTAATCTTGGTTAATCAAATTGGATCACTTTCCGCGTCAGTTAAATTCCTTATCCGTTAAATAGTATTTGCCATGGAAGCTATTTTCGTACTGGGATAAAAAGTATCCTGTATTTTTAAATGCAAAGACGTTTTTTGCACAGAGATGATAGAAGTTGATAAATAAAGCTAATTGTGCATGATTGAGTCGAACTTTTCTTCCCTTCCACATTTTGCCCACCCATCAATCTTCCAACGCCCCTACACCCCTCCCACGTCCCTCACCCCTTCTACCACGCCCCTGATCCCCCTCACGTCCCCCACACCCCTCCCACGTCCCTCACCCCTTCTACCACGCCCCTGATCCCCCGCACGTCCCCCACACCCCTCCCACGCCCCTGATCCCCCTCACGTCCCCCACACCCCTCCCACGTCCCTCACCCCTTCTACCACGCCCCTGATCCCCCTCACCCCTCCCACGTCCCTCACCCCTTCTACCACGCCCCTGATCCCCCTCACGTCCCCCACACCCCTCCCACGCCCCTGATCCCCCTCACGTCTCCCACACCCCTCCCACGTCCCTCAACCCTTCTACCACGCCCCTGATCCCCCTCACGTCCCCCTCACCCCTTCTACCACGCCCCTGATCCCCCTCACGTCCCCCACACCCCTCCCACGTCCCTCACCCCTTCTACCACGCCCCTGATCCCCCTCACGTCCCCCACACCCCCTCCCCTCCCATAAGCAGTGAGAGTCCCAACGTATGTCGTAACGTAACCCGCAAAGTATGCCGTAACTATACAGCCCCCAATTTTGTTTGGGATTAGGTGACCAAACGACAGTAGGCTTATGGAACGATATTGGCGTATCTCATTTTCTTCCTTTTTTTGTTGGAAACAAAGCTTCACAATGAATCATGTGACAAGGGCTTATTTATTGCACCATATTATTTACAACAATAGGCTTTACATAATCTTTATACAAATTTAAAAATTTTACAGAGATGAAACGTTATAAATAAACGATTCCGACTTGTGTGACGGATCTTTAGAAGAAGAAAATATCAATTAAAGACGGTTGATTCACTATGACATGCGATTCAACCATCAAGCCCTGTCATCAGATTTTCTATTACCGTCAAGCCAGTCGGATGAAGTCGGTCATCAGTAAATTAATAAATATATTTAAAGTAATCTGAATATAGTATAGAACGATGTCGACAATAAAACAGTTTGCCCGAGACACCTCAACAACTCGCGAGTCGTAGAGTGGAAATCAGCCTACGACTCCGCTTACGATCCTCGACTTCGAAAGTTGTAGTGTGTAATTCAGGGCAAAGACATGTCTAAATCAGCCAATGTTTTACTTATCCTTGTCGTCAAAACATTATTTTTAAATAGCTTATCAAGTTTTTCAACATCTTTTTAATTTACATCGTATATATTTTTGCCATTCAAACCCTAATGGAAATTTGTGACACTGTCTTTAAAACATACCAAGCCCTAGTATCTCTTAATTGAGCTATCTAAACTTTTTCTAATACCATCTACGAATTGATTGGTAAAAATCAAAATGAAACTTTTATTTTAAGGCAGACTTATAAGATTGCATTAAAAACTAATGTATGCAGAGATAGGTCGAACGCTTTTGAATTTAAAAACACTTGATTCATACTTTAACATCCTTATATCAATACACTTGCATACGCTTTAAGCGTTTTATATAAAGTATCATTGTATCGTCGAACATGTGGATTTGTTTCTTGGAATTTTCCATGCATTCGACATGCTTTCATAACTCTATTTTGGGACTTCTTGTTACAGTCCATTGTGCGCATACTCAGAGAATTGTTTCCTTAAATTGAAAGCAATTCATTAATAATTTTGTGAAATAAAGTTTCCGAGACGTAAAATTGAATGCCGGTGAGTTAAATATGATTGTCAATGAAAACGTGAAAATTGGTAGTTTGTATGAGCAAATGGTTGGCTCTGCTTGACTGAGTATTCAACCATATTACGTGACCCTCAGCCTCGAATATGCGTGACACTCGGCAAGCATTACTGAGCGTGACACCCATAAGGCAGAGGTAACTTATGAAACTGTTTTCCACCAATCCCAGGCTTGGCAGGCCTGACCGCTTATGAAAAGTAAGTTAAATATTAAAACATGGATGATATTATAATAGGCGTGACCGTATTAATGAGGTTAAAGGCATTGATTTAGACGTTTTGGAGCACGACCTATACGGATAACGCTTATCTACGTGCCCGTATTAGTGAGGGTTCTGTGATATAGACATTTTGATTTGATGTTTCCATTACTACATTGATATGGTATCCAGTCAATTCGTCCACAAACCGATTCGTCCACAACGAATTCGTCCACAAGTTGAGTCAACTCGTCCACAAATAGTGTCAACTCGTCCACAAAAATAGAGTCAATTCGTCCACACAAAGTTTTAACAAAAAAGTAGCCTCGTAGCATAAGTGTTTCATATAAATACGTTTAACTGTTATTCCTGTAATACAACACAAACCCCTAAGAAGACAACACGAAAATACGATTTATTTTTGTAAGAGGATCCAAGCTTCCACTGCTAGCTGGAGGGGGGATTTCCACTCTAATTGTTATACCTGTAAGCTACGACCCCGCAATGTATTCGTCATATTCAGCTGTTCTTCTTCAATTGTAATATGAGTCAGTGGAGATGTCAAATCTTACCCCTCTCCACCATTCTTCCCCTTTCTCCACCCTCCAATCTTTTTCCCCATTTTTCCACCCCTTCCACCCTCTTTCTCTCTCCCTCTCTCTAGATAACGCTGTGGTGGAGGGAGAGAGGGGAACAAAGGCGGACTCTCGTACGTGCCCGATAATCAGGCTACATCACATGTCATACAGTTAGGGGCGTCTTGTGTTCTACAGAAGTGGAGCAAGAGTGGGGCAGTGTCGAGACAAAGCACAATACACAGGGGTCAGACGTTAATTCAAAAAGGAAGTCCAAATTATCAGAAGGAAGTCACACATCTCAAAAGTTAAATTTCATGGATAGGGGTATATCAGGTTTGCAGAGCTTTTTGACAAACACAGAAGTTACACTAACAACAGACTCACATTTATGACTTGTAACCACATCACATATAGACACATTCATGCTATCCGTGTTTGTAAAACATGTACTATATAACACTATACGCATACTTGTACAGCATTTACCACACATCACAAAGTCTTACAACAATGTCACATGAATATACATTAATGCTACCCGTCTTTTTAACACATAATGTACTTTATACTATACACATGTATCACATTTATGGCAAAGTCCATAAACACGCTCAGGCTACATGTCTTTTTGACACAGTACTAAATGCTATACAGTATATATACAACTATCACATTTATAACACAGTTTTACAATGTCTCATAAAAGCACATCCATGCTACACGTACTTGAAACACATTGTACTATATATACTATACACTATAACATTGCTCACACACACGTAAAACATGTACCAGACGTATAAAAAAGTCTTACAACAATGTCACATAGAAGCATGGTCATGCGACACCTGTACACGTCTTTGAAACACATTTTGCATAATACTACAGTATAAGCACATGTGTGTATGTGCGCATAAGAGATATATTTTATCCCCCCTCCTAATAAATATCTCGGCTTCCCCCCTAACCCAACACGATATACCTCAGTCGTTATAGAACCCACAGGCACTTTAAGCCTTTTGTAAAAGCATTACCACCGGACCCAGTAGCGGATCTAGGGGGAGGGTTTAGGGGATTTAACCCCCCCTTTGGGCGTCCAGAGGGCCACATGTAACAAAAAAAATACCCCCTCCCCCTTTGTCACTCAGCGAAATCCCCCCTCCCTTTAGCGAAAAGCTAGATCCGCCCCCGGGACCTGAATGGGGTTTAGACTCCCGTGTTTGTCCCCCAATCTAGTCTTTTAGGGACCGTTGTTTAGTGAAAACATTTCCAATTAAAGGAGCTAAACGTTTTCTCACAGCAAATCCCAGCTCCTGTTCTATCTATATCCTCAGGGACCTGAATATCACCACAGGTTTCGCATATCAAAGCGTCTATATCAACGATACCCTCAGCAATACAGTCACTTTCTACTTGCACTACAGCTGAACACGGGTAAGGCAAGGTAATATCATCCTACTAAACCTTACTGCCAAAAGTATACAAAACGTTCCACTTGACAATAACATCAAGTGGCCGCAAAATTTTCGAAAATAAATTATTTGTTAAATTTCTCCATCTCCACTTATTTCCCCGATGCCATTTCACCGCGAACGCGAATGCCTTGCCGGAAGTGACGTGACTGGAAGTGACGTAACATGAGACGAGAGTGACGTGGACGTTGATCCAGTCCCTGGCGTCTTGCCAGTCGGCGCATGCGCGAGATCCATGTGCACGCTGGTCACTCACTCCTTAGCGAAGACTCGGTCCAGTTCTTCGTTGGAATGCGCTAGCACGAAGACCAGATCGGTGGGCTGTAGGACGAAGCTGTACGGAGGGGTTGCTATGACGTAACGCTTGGATGAAGGTGCGGTCATCATGCTTCTGGAATAGACGAAAATATACGAGTTTAGTTATTCCTTTTCGTTTAATCCTTTAAATTTAACCCTATTTAATGAATCAATCAAAATATCCAAATAGCCGTGTTCGTTAACCAGAGTATTGAATATGGTTCATCAGAAACTAATAGTCGACTCAGATTGGCTGGGTCTAGTGCCAGCTTTTGGGAAATTGAAATATAATGACATGCAATGGAAGACTGTTGAGTACAAAAAGTAACCTGTTGCAATAGCAATTATGTGACGGTGATGACCTCGAGGATTCTGATAATGAGAATGATCACAGTGTTGAAGACAATGGTTATTACGATGGTCATGACAAAGCTGACATCTCTACATAAAGGAAATTCTTGCCCGCAAAATGGCTATAAGCGCTTTGTGATTATACTCTATAGCCCCTCGGTGCCTCAAAATAAACCCTTATACCTGTTACTGTCGCGGAATCTGTAGACACCAAGGCAAATCATAGAGAAGAACTTGAGCGCGTGAAGAAACATGCTTCCATACAGACCACCGTCCTGAAAGAGATCGCAATTGTTGTCAGTACGACAAACGAACACTACAAGTGTCTAGGTTATTTCGAACACTGCCGCGCGCGAAACCGTGGCCACCAAGGCAAAAGTGAAAATATATATAGCCAATTAGCATACGATAATCACACTTTTGTTTGACAAGTAATTCATGACTTCGAAAATTCCGTCGTGCTCTGTTCTCTGATGGGGGCTAAAGCCGTAATACGCATAGTTTAGACGTCGTCCATTTATGTACAGTTCCAAATGCGAATGTTCGCAAATGAACGAGCAAGCCTTTGCTACGTACCGGCAATCATACATCGCTTTCATCTCTCTCAGGCTTAAGAGACCGGAGACGGTAACAAAAGGGGAGAGGAAGAGAGAAAGGGAAAAGAGGGAGCTTGCCGCTCTTTTTTTAATCCGCGTGCGTATACTTTGCACTGATACAAGCACATTTCGTCTCTCCGCTTCCGTCTACTTCTCCGCTAACTTCCCTACTTAAAATTGGCCCCAACAGATAATTAAACCACTACTTTTCCCTTACCCCAAACTGCGCGAGAGGTCCATCGTAGAGTGAGACCTGCGTGATCTTGCATCTACCGCGTATCTCCGCCGTCTCGGGGAAATCGTAGCCTCCCTTGAGTCCATCACCCTCGGCAAGCTGCTCCTCCAGGATCGGGTTCACTCCACCAGTCACCAGGTTACGCACCAGTGTCAGAATGTCTCCATTGAAGTAAGTCTGTACACGAGAGGTCGCACTCATAAGCATCGAGCAACTTTCAGAATAGCCGTCTACAAAGAGTTCACAATGGGGGTTCACACCTCGATTTCTATAGAACGAAGCGCTCGATTACCCATCATATACACCCCCCATTTTTGGGCCAAATCATGACATACTTTACTACTTATCATGAATAATCACCGAGATCATAAGTGAGTCCAACACCAGAGGCCGTGGACGCCCTTGAACGTGGTACCATAAAGTGAAATAGCAGCTTTAAGGCCTAACTAAACGTCAAACATGTTTGTAAAACATTGCGTTTGATGCAATTTTTTTACGTTTAGCCGTTTAGGCTTCCACAACAGATGTTTGAACAAGATCAAAGCATTTTCATTAAACAATGTTGAACGTAAATGTCTTATTCTCTAACCCCTTATCACACAAAACATTGCGCGCTTCATGCTTTTACCCAATCGCAGCTCAAAATTCCCATGGATCTCTCGCGTATTCATAACGGTAAAAGTGTGCGCACTCATGCTTTATGAAAATGTTTTTGTGTTTAGCCACCTCGCCAAACATCCTCGCACGAAAGTTAGATTTCAATGTTTGACAAACACGTTTGGATGTTTAGCCAGGCCTTTAGATTACTCATTCCTCTCAGTTTCAGGGTCAGTTCATGACGCACTATACTACTTATCATGAGTTACTCACCGAGCTCATAAGCGAGTCCAACACAGAGGCAGTGAATGTTGTACCGCAAGCAAAAGGCTGGCTAAGGTAAAGTTCCATGTCATCATCGTCATCATCATCGATGTCGAGATACTGAACATTGCGATCGTAGACTGAAATATTATATTCATATAAGCGTTTTGTTTGTATTTAAGTGCACTTTAGCTGTTACCAGACGCTGTTAAAGTCTGTCCTTTATTTGTTATTTTATGACATTGACTTACCGATCTCGGTGATCATCGGTATGTTGCACCCGAAAGCCGATCCCCTCCGTTCAACCTTCGCCTTTTCGAAGTTTGCGTCGGGAAGGCCGATAAATGCATCTCGAGTGTCTGACCTGGTGAGTCCGATTGCGTCGTCAAACGACATTGCCTGTCGAAGCAACCGATACAGACCGAGGTCAATGTCATTTTAGTTATGGCCATACTACAATGTGAAATGATTTGCGTCGTCAAACGACATAACCTGTCGAAGCAACCGATACAGAACGAGGTCAGTGTCATTTTAGTTATGGCCATACTACAATGTGAAATGATTTGCGTCGTCAAACGACATAACCTGTCGAAGCAACCGATACAGAACGAGGTCAGTGTCATTTTAGTTATGGCCATACTACAATGTGAAATGATTTGCGTCGTCAAACGACATAACCTGTCGAAGCAACCGATACAGAACGAGGTCAGTGTCATTTTAGTTATGGCCATACTACAATGTGAAATGATTTGCGTCGTCAAACGACATAACCTGTCGAAGCAACCGATACAGAACGAGGTCAGTGTCATTTTAGTTATGGCCATACTACAATGTGAAATGATTTGCGTCGTCAAACGACATAACCTGTCGAAGCAACCGATACAGAACGAGGTCAGTGTCATTTTAGTTATGGCCATACTACAATGTGAAATGATTTGCGTCGTCAAACGACATAACCTGTCGAAGCAACCGATACAGAACGAGGTCAGTGTCATTTTAGTTATGGCCATACTACAATGTGAAATGATTTGCGTCGTCAAACGACATAACCTGTCGAAGCAACCGATACAGAACGAGGTCAGTGTCATTTTAGTTATGGCCATACTACAATGTGAAATGATTTGCGTCGTCAAACGACATAACCTGTCGAAGCAACCGATACAGAACGAGGTCAGTGTCATTTTAGTTATGGCCATACTACAATGTGAAATGATTTGCGTCGTCAAACGACATAACCTGTCGAAGCAACCGATACAGAACGAGGTCAGTGTCATTTTAGTTATGGCCATACTACAATGTGAAATGATTTGCGTCGTCAAACGACATTGCCTGTCAAAGCAACCGATACAGAACGAGGTCAGTGTCATTTTAGTTATGGCCATACTACAATGTGAAATGATTTGCGTCGTCAAACGACATAACCTGTCGGAGCAACCGATACAGAACGAGGTCAGTGTCATTTTAGTTATGGCCATACTACAATGTGAAATGATTTGCGTCGTCAAACGACATTGCCTGTCAAAGCAACCGATACAGACCGAGGTCAGTGTCATTTTAGTTATGGCCATACTACAATGTGAAATGATTTGCGTCGTCAAACGACATTGCCTGTCGAAGCAACCGATACAGACCGAGGTCAGTGTCATTTTAGTTATGGCCATACTACAATGTGAAATGATTTGCGTCGTCAAACGACATTGCCTGTCGAAGCAACCGATACAGACCGAGGTCAGTGTCATTTTAGTTATGGCCATACTACAATGTGAAATGATTTGCGTCGTCAAACGACATTGCCTGTCGAAGCAACCAAGGTCAGTGTCATTTTAGTTATGGCAATACTACAATGTGAAATGATTTATGCAAGCTAGAATGAACGAACCTTCAAGTTGAGCGACGCCAGAATCGATTGCTTGTCGGCAAGCCTCGGGTCACCCGCTTGATCCACAGCCGTTCCCGACAGAAAAACGACCATGTCTGCCAAATTCGCGTTCACTGCTCGCAAGTCAGCTCGACAGAATGGCGACCCCTGAATACCAAAGTCAGAATGTTAGAGTGCTAGAGAATGCCGGCGATAACAAGACGAAGACAGAGGGGGGAGGTAGACTGTGGGTAGCCATGGGGATGACGCAGTTGGTAGAGCGTCGTTCTATATTAGAACATCCTGATGTTACACTTGACTTACCGGCAGGATATACACCTCGTGGAAGTTGCATATTTCTTCCCACTAAAATATAAAATAAAAAATCAGATAAATTTACAGTATCACGTCTAACTCGCCCATTCTCTTTGAAGGGTATTATAGGTTTTCCATATCCTTGAAGCCGGCATTTGACTAGTAAAAGAAGCAGGTTATGTAAGTGGAGAAGGAAGGGACCATTCCGTTTCTTCCTTCAGGTCTGCGCTTGTTTTAATAGGCCCGAGCAAAAACTCACTCATGAAACCCTCACCAGAAGTAGTAAATGTGAATGTATTAGCGGAAAGCCTTAGATGGCTTAGATGGGGACGCTCTGTGCTCTTAGAGCATATTTATGAGTATAAGTATGTTCGGTCAATTGTTTGAGGTGTTGGAGAACGCATTGTTCGCTAGTGGCAGAGAAATGCGTGTACGTGGGTATTCGGTCAGTTGCTTGAGGTGTTGGAAAACGCTCTGTTGTCTAGGGGCAAAGAAATGGTTAAACGTGTATGTTCAGCCTATTGGTTGAGGTTTAGAAGAAGGGAAAAAGTGGTGGGACTGGAGAATGTAGCTCTTGGGGAAAGCAAGGGGCGCTATCGTTCTGAAATACTCTTAGCTTGTCTACTGACAGGGGTGCAACAGAGAGGAAAGAAGCCAGGGGTTATGGGAGGGGAGGGGCTGGTGTAGGAGGTGAGCCATCCCACATTTGAAGGGCGCTGTTGTTACCTCAAGTTTCATGTAATCTTTATCTCCAAGGAACACTATCTTTTTAAGGTCTGATCGATGTAAGTTGCTTGCTCTCAGTGGCATAACCTAAAATAAAGTAAACATTTAGCCTTTCATACAATAAAAAACAACTCAAGGCGCGTTCCCAGGGTTGGCCGAGGGGGGAGGGGATGCGCAGTCATAGCTATCATATGGAAAAAGCATAGTATTTGAAGATTCCTTAATAAATAATGACCCACTTATTGGCCGTCAAGGGGGGGGGGGGGGGGGGAGAGTGCGCGCGACCCTGTCCCCACGTATCCGTTTTTGTTTGAAAACGCAACCTTTTTGTTCCGTTTTCAAAGAGATCCACGACCACACGAAGCGTTTTCATTTTGATACGACCCGTCCCCACGAAAACGCAGAAACGATACGAAAAAGATAACAAGTTCTACAGCGCATGCGTACTCGCGCGCCAAGTTGACTGGACCTGAGTTATCACGCCATCGTTTTCGAAAGGTTCCGTTTTCGTCCGTCCCCACGGCACCGATAGGTTATCGTTTTCAAATAGTTCCACTCTGGAGATCGTTTTCAAATTGTTCCGTTGTCTGTCATCGTTTTCGCGTTTAAGTGTGGACGATACCCGTATCCGTAACAAAAAGGTTGCGTTTTCAAATAAAAACGGATACGTGGGGACGGGGTCTAATCCTGTTGGAAGTATAAGCGAGGCAGTTGTCATAGCGTGGCTCCATGGCTCTGTAGTTCCTGTGCCTCTCACTACCGGGCTCCGGGTATGATTCCCGGTTACAACGAGAGCTACAAGTGAGTTGGTTCTCGGCTTTGCTCGGAGGAGTTTTCCCTAGGTTCCCGGGTTCTCTTCCTTCCGAAAACAAAACAAGCACAAAACTTCGAGCTAAGGCTGGTTACGTGGTCAGACATGAGTCGTATGGCGGCTGCCTGAGGCGCCTGAACTCCTTGTTGTTCAGTATTCAGGCTGCAACGAGGGTGAATCGGGTGGGTGCGTTATATATGATATTATATAGTGTCCTGAAAAGTAATTCTATTGTTCTTTGGACGTTCTTTTGTCCACAATTCTTTTGTTCTTTAGACGTTCTTTATTCCGTCCGTACCTACGTATCATATATAACGTACCTACCGCGGTGACTCGCTCTCAAATCTATTTAATTTTTATTTAGCTTATTTGTACCCTGGGTACCAGACGCTCGAGGATTTACGCGTGTTAGACAAATAGAGATGATGAAAAACAGGAAAGAGACGCACGTTTTGTGTTTGAAGTTGGCGAACATTTTAAACACGTCTTCCTTGTGCCTTTCTCTCCACAATATTGATCTTTAACTCGTGGCGTATATTTCTTACCATTTTGCGGAGGCCGACAAGAGGGTCTTCCTTCTTATTGAACACGCAAACCAGTATGTGATGAGTGAAGATAACGTTGGATGCCATCTCACGGGTCTGCAATACACAGAAAGGAGGTTTATTTATTGAAATGTGTAGATCCGACTTTCATGGCAATGTTTTTGTTTTGAATTTCAAAGCTCTCAAAATTTAAATTTTTACAACGTTCCCTCTATTATTTAATCCTTTAAAAATAGAATTTGATTTAGTTGTAGGATGGATTGAAATTCACCGTGATTCAAGCGGATTTGTCACACTAGTAAGATGAGATCTTATTTGCATAGGGTTTTATAGCCTACGAAACCACGCGTCACGCAAGTAGGCTCGACTGTCACGCGTACACTCACACTCTCGGAACTTGCGCGTGGCACTCCTTTTAAGGGTGTCATACTTTTTTCCATCTTACAAACCATTTTTTCGTATTTTTCCGAAACTTCAACAATCATTTGCACATTTTACCTTTTACCTTTAACTGACCTAACTCTCTCACTCACCGGCGAAATGTATAACCTTGTAACCTTACCAATATAGCCTCGTCAAAGGGCTTGGCCGCGACCCAGTAGAATGTCCCAGTCACGTCAAACCTGATTTGGGCGGGATCGCCACCGACTACGGGTTGCTGTTCTCGCAGGCTGCATAACAAAACACAGCGCATTTAGCCGTGGTAGAACAGCTGCAGAATTATTGTGATGCTACAAGGTAGCAAAAACGCACACAAAAAGCATTGTGTGCGGCTTATTTGGGAAAGCTGGGCTTATTTGGGAAATTATTTGTGATTCCGATCGAAATTTGGTAAATAACATATAAAGCTTTGTTTTTAAAATGGATATTTAGACTTTTTTTCCATAATTTATCTTTCAATTTTGTGAGAAAACAATAATAGAGGTAGGCTGAGGGCTATCGCAGGAAGATGCGTAGATTACTCTCTTTCACTGGTTCTCTTTATATGGAACTTCTACTGTATAGCTGTTAAATATTTCTACCCATTGGGATAAATGTTTCGAAATTCAGGGACCGTTTAAATATCCTTTGTCATAACGCATTTTGTACATAACTGCTTTGCTACATGACAACGATCCTACAAGTTGTAAAGATATTTAGAATAAAGAAAAAATAAACCCTTATAGCTAAGAAAGAAGAGAAAGGTGATAGACATACACTTATATGTAACATTACACGAGACTATACAATTATTAATAAGTAGACCACTCTTCATGTTTTACTTGATTCCATGGTGTTTCCAGGGATGGCGATGTAATATGAAGCTCAACCATCCAATAGGCATATAGAAATGTCACGTGATTGGTATCACGTGGAAATCGCGTGAACTCACCTTTCTTCCTGTTGCTGATCACTGGGAAAGGAATCACAAGAGATTCAGATAAAAGAAGAGGAAGATAACATAGAATACAAGAGCAGAGATGGCGGTGATTTAGAAGCAAATAGAATGAATGATCATGCATGCGACCTCATGTAGATCACGTGGACAGCTCATGCAACCAGTCAGCATAAATCCCATCGATATGTGATAGTTAAGAATGTATCATAATGTGACAGATAATGGTGTCGAGATTATAGTCACTGAGAAGCACTTGTGACGTCACATCACGTGATTGTGGACATTTTGAATGCGATATGGTGGGCACTCTTTATACGTTGTGTGATCAAGAATGACCGATCTTTTCCAGTGATGTCAAGTGTAGCGAAGGTTTGTTGAGCCGCGGAATGTCAACGCGACGCCTTGTAGCGAATAAATAAAAGACACGTGTCGAAGGCGTGTTGTCCACGTGATGACATGTTGGCGGATGTAAATCACATGTCGAAGGCGTGTTGCCCACGTGATGACATGTTGGCGGATGTAAATCACATGTCGAAGGCGTGTTGTCCACGTGATGACATGTTGGCGGATGTAAATCACATGTCGATGGCGTGTTGTGCAACGGATTACCACGTGGTGCCATGCAGAATGATGCCAAGTACGTGTCACGTGATAACCACGTGGTGCCATGCAGAATGATGCCAAGTACGTGTCACGTGATAACCACGTGGTGCCATGCAGAATGATGTCAAGTACGTGTTACGTGATAACCACGTGGTGCCATGCAGAATGATGTCAAGTACGTGTCACGTGATTACCACGTGGTGCCATGCAGAATGATGCCAAGTACGTTTCAACCGTCCCCGTACCAAATATTACGCTATTATTGCAAGTAACGACCTTTCTATACAGCAAATCCAGAAAAGACCCAAGAACAAGAACAAGAAAATATTTATCAATTTCATTTTAAAGATCGGATAAGAGAATAATGCTATTGGACGATAGACACATAGAAGCTTGTTAATTTGTGTAATAAGTATAGAGAAGAGCAAAGAAGAGAGAAACGTGAGAGAAAGAATCGCCACTTTGAGGGCGTGTCCACGAACGTGGTGAGCCGTGCCACGTATGACGTAATCCCGTCTTGCATTGTGTGGTTTCCATGGTAACCTACCTTTGCGCAGCGGAGCCTGGTAGAGGTGTCAGCAGTGTGGCGCGAGTGTCTTTCGCTTCTTCGACCGCACTGACAATAGACGAGAAGATTCGAGGAAGACGGAACAACACGAGAGCAGATCGAAACGTAAATATTAGAGACCTTTAAACCCGACCTCCAGTTCCGGTAACAATGCATACTGCAAACATATGTTTAAAAAAGTTGTCCTTCGTTTTTCCAGGTCATCGCCTTATAAGGAGATTTCATATCATACTATGTAATTCCGCTTCAATCATTTTCGAGCAGCTATACAAGTTCAAATAAAGGAAATTTTGTTTCCTTTCGTCATTGAGCCATTTCGGATAGGTCCGAGAAACATTGATTTCAGTAACGGACGGACCATTTACACGAAGGACAACATATCCGTACAAAATATGCGATGCTTATTCTTAAAAAAAAAACAGAACTGATCGTCGCTTCTAAAGGTTTTTTATAGTTGTTAAGAAAGGTTAGTATCGACGGAAGTGGTTAGTCAGAAAAGTTAGTGTTACAAAGTGTCTTTGAGTTATATAGAAGTTTGACTGATGTCTTATCTCGAGCTGTCTATTGGCAGATTGGTAGATCAATAGCTCCGCAGGGTAATATTGTGCGCATCTAGCAACTCCACTGCGCTATACTGCAGGAGCAGATTTTTAGCCTTCAAAGCAATACAGCAGGCTTTTAAACAAAGCTATGTGCAGATTCGCACCAGCTTCGCTGCTAAATCGGCAGACCACTGAGCAAAACTTGTTTTGTTTCTTCATATTAGGTTATGACCGCTGACCATTACGTCAGACACATCGAGTACTCACGCTTTGAGCTTGCTCAGCACTTTGTAGCTGCCTTTGTTCTTGTTCGGGATCCGGTTAAGTGCTGACAGTCGGGTGGCGTTATCGTCATCCGTAGCCTTGAGCGCCACTAAAACAGAACCAACACCATTTGCGTGACACGAGTGATGTGTGATCTAGTTGTGCGTGACACCAGATGGCGGGCGTGACCTTGTCGTAAGTTTCTCATGTGGTGTTTATTATCATGATTACGAGTTGTCGTGAAGTGTGAGTGATCTAATAAGTGCGTGGTGCTTGAAAGGCTGACGCGAAATATGAAAATCCCAAACCGCGGTGATTCTTGGCTACTTCTATGGGAAGGCACTTTTGTCTTCGCCAACCCTAAGCAAGGGGGGGTGTCCATTAAATAACTTGAGGGGGAGGGAGGCAAGCTATGGAAATCGTGCTCCGGACATTTTTAACTACCCAAAAAGGGCTCCGAAAAACATGGGCTCACCTGAGTCCTACTAAAAAGGGGAAAAGGGGAAAAATATTCTTACCCTTGAAGGGAGGAGGGCGCTATGAAATTAGTCAAAATCTCCCCCCCCCCCCCCCCTATGGGTAATTGATGAACACTCCCTAGCTCCGTGCCCGAGGCGGACTTCCATTTTCGTATTTTAAAAAATTCATATAAATTTAGCAAATAACAACATGCAAATTCATGCACGAGACACGAATGACGCAACATGCAACATGCAGTAGCGGAGTGGAGAATGCGTACGAGTATAAGTAAAGTACAAATATGATGTCGGCAAGATATGACAGGTACAGCGCATGGTGGGTAATTTTTCGCAGTGAAGAATTCATAGTTCCCGCAACAGCGATGTTGGCGGCGTCGTCATAGCGACATCATACTGGCATCATACTTGCCAGTCATACTGGCGTCTCACAAAATGACGTGCTGTGACGTCATCTAGGTTCGGTAATGCGTCATTCAGGGTTCTTCCATGAGTGCAATTCACGATCGAACGTCGAAAGTCATGGGAATGGTACAAAAATCAGTGACGTCATAGGAAAGGCAGTAGTTAGTAACGTCATAATAATTGCGTCATGACGTCATGCAAGGTAGTGGCGGCGTCATGATGACGTAGTGGTGGCGTCATGATGACGTAGTGGTGGCGCTCTTGTGTTGCCCAGTGCGCGCCCCATGCAGCTTCGTCATGCAGAAATAGGAAGTTGAGCGGTGGTTAGACCAGACCAAATCACACTCGTCAGCTAAAAAAGGGACTCTTAGCGTACTTTTTCTTGTCATTTCACCAACGCTTTTTATTCGTTACGTAGAATCTTTGAAATACTGTCGTATTTTAAAAGGATTTTGTAATGAATAATGCTTTCAAATGGTTGTCGATGGAGGAGGGCAGTTGGGACTTACAGGTAACATCGGAAAGCTTTGATTCGGACTCAATGCTAATCTCGCCTGCAGAAAGGGCGAAAGAAAGCTTTAAAACATAACCTGAACAGTGACGCATATATTACTCGACCAATCAGGTAAAGCCTTATAAGCTTTGCATCCTTACAAATGCGCAAGTGACAAAAGGGAGGGGGTGGGGGGAAGGATTATCTGTTAGCTGATTTGAAGTTTACCTAGCAGAAACAATAAAGCAGTTAATTTAGATCGTGATCATCATTTTAGAAAACACCCTGGCCCAACCACCGCTCGACATTCTGAACCCTTACGATTCTCATTCACAACGACCCCGCCGTCCTTGATCATCATCGCGCCATTCCACACCATTCGCCTGACATCGACATCCGCGTTTTCTTCGTCTCCTTTTAACCGGAAGCTCTTAACGGATTTCATCCAGCGGTTTGAGGCTAGTACAAAATGCGCACGCAAGTTACTGACGGTTAGGAGCCCCGCGTTTCGACCAGGGTCAGGAATGCGCGCGCATATTCTAATGGCAGAGAGCTGGTTGTACCAGGGTCGTTTTCAGCAACTGCGCAAGGAGGTTTGAAGAGTAAATAGGTTGTCTTGACAAAAGTGGTTGCCAGTGGTTGTCATAAGAAAATATGGGAAGACCAACCCGATCAAGCATGTAGAATGGAGTGCGATGTGTTTTTGATCTATGACGCAAAGAATAGTGTAAGAAAGAACAAATCGCGGAATAGAATGAAATGTCCGTGTGAAGGGTCGTTAGGAAACTCAGAGAAAATATACAGTACCTTTCCACATCATTCTACGAGACCCCTCGCCTGAGCAGGCAAAAGATTGCAAGAAAAATACACGCAACAGTTAGAAGCGATCCGCAGCCGAAGATGAAAAAAAACAAAACAAAGAATAAGCCAAAGCATGACTCCGATGTGTGCTGGCGATGAATGTTGGCGTCTTGGATGTCACAAAGTGTTCGGAGATATCTTAGGTCAGTATCCACAAATGATGATACTCTACGTGTGCATGTGTGGAAGGCCTGTGGTAACCAGGCTCAAAGCATGATGGGAGATATGAAAGGAATGGGATTCGTCACAAATATGTAGTATACACCTATTTCAAAGAGGGCTGAACACGGAACCACGTGTCGTAACCCGCATTGGTTCCCTGAAGGCTTTACAAGGAACACAAACAAGAGTGATACAACTTTCCAAACCAAGATTAGCTTATATTTACGCTTATTTGTCCACTAATTTGATACCCATGAAACAATGCGGGCTACGACACATTGATTGTACCATTTTTTTTTCACAACGATTCTACAACTTTTTTTCAATTAAATAACTTAATGCGTTTTTTATAGAAAAGTCTATCGGCAAGTGGTGAGACTATACATTTTAAACGTTCAGATTTTAACTCTTTACCTTTTAGATTTATATTAGGTTAGGTGGGCAAGGTTTTTTGTTTACAGTTAAAGGTCAAACAAAAATGTACCAGTGTTACAAGTAAGTGAAAGAAACAATCCCTCGCCTTTGCTGAAACCTATCTACTAACTCAAAACATAGGCCGCACTCTAGGTGTTACAGGTCACGATGAAATATTCCAACGCTGTTACCATTAGCTAGCATCTTCGCAATAAGCTGTTACACAGTTACACGTATCAGCGTACTACAATGAATCTTAGAAGGGGATTAGACACCGGGCTAGTAGGAGCAAAATTCAGCGATCTGTATTTCGCAATGAAGCAGCCACAGTCCTGAAACCTTCAACTCGCGTTTCTCAGGCATGCAATACACTTCTTTCTCATAGCAACCTTTTTCTTATTGCAAATTTTATCGCTATAGCAAGCTTCAACAAAATGCAATAAGTTAATCCCAATTTCAGCCGTTGCCAAGGCGATTACTAGAGTTACAAGGCGATTTCTCGAGTTGCCATCGTGCTCGTTGCTAAGGTAAGTTGTTTCTCGTTGCTAAGTTCATCACTTGCCTGTGTTCTCGTTAGGGTTGTCGTCTTCTGGCTGAAAAGTCTTGTTGCTTGCGGCAACCGAAGGGTCTCTACGCTGTTTGCGTTGCACTTTATAAAAGAACACATTTTTTTACATTTCCTGTATTTAAATCTTTAAGATTATTTAATGATTTAAGGGATAATAGCATAGATTTTAGGTTTCAGTCATATTTTAGCAGATCACGTTTATTTTCGTGCAAGGTGTTTAAAGCCGCATTGTCACCAGTTTTCTTCCGGAGGTCCGACGGAAACCTCAACCGTTAAAAGACGAAAGAATCTATTAAAATCCGAGATATTAAACAGGCCATACGCGAAATATTTTTCGCGTTTTCCGTTAAAAATCATCGGAGATTGTTACGTAATCGACCGGAAGTAAACTGGTGACAATGCGGCTTTAAATATATATTGTTTGAGACATATGTTTACGACTCATACTTGACTAATGGATTTATTAGATTATTTTGTTAGTTAATAGAAACAACTCATTTAAAAGCGAAAGGGAGCCATTGGTTAGAAAACTAGTTACGGTTATGATGCGACCCTCTATAAATAAAGACTATTGTATTATATTATTTAGCCATTATGATTTAAACTAAATGTTATTCAAAAGACTGCGTCACTAAAATATGTTTTGATTTTTCAGAAATCACAAAGCTCATTCAGAGATTAAGAATTTGAAAGCCCCACCACGTTTTTTAAAGGGAAAATTCGTAAGGTTTCGATAGGCAAGTTGCTAACATTATAAATGGTAAACGAAAGCAGTTATATTGGAATTGTAGACAAATTTTCAAACACACTATCGAAGGGAAAAGCTCGAAAACTTCATCTGAACTTTCAAATATAACAAGATATGTGAAAACAGTCCCTAAAAAATGGAAAATGTCTTTTATAGATTAGCTTCTTGACACGCATAATGTTAAAATACCTTTAATCAGAAAATTAAAATGGTAAATCTAATTTCTTCTGTACTGGATCGAAAGAAACGAGTCATACGATGTTCAATGACACTATGACACTATCTTCAAACAGGGCCGTAGCAGGGGGTGGGGCACTGGGGGCACGTGCCCCCTCAATATTTTCAAAAATTATAAGGAAACGACCAGTAGGGGCGTTACTGTGCCCCCCATTGTTTTCTTAATGTTTCTATATTGTGCCACCCCAATAATTAGAGGCCTGCTACGGCTTTGTTAAATAAAATACAAATACGTTGGCGTATCAATATTTCGACCGTTGAGTCAAATAGCTGCGGAGGCAGCTAATAAAATAGTGACGCAGTCTTTTATTTATCCGTTATAACTTACTCTGAGTTGTGAGAAGAAACCCAAATTCCTCATCATCATCATCCTTAGCAGGCGACTCTATAACCATTAGTGTTATCAAGAGGGATTTTTAAAATTAGAACCACTATTATAGCGAATTAGAGAGCTCAGCCCCCAAAGCCTTCGACATGCGGGCCCGTTCTAGAAGTTTACCCATTTGACTAAGGAACGATTGCTAGAGAATTAAAAAAATATTACATTGATGTTACATTTTTTTGGGAAATCGCAATGTTCTGAGAAGAAATGATAATTGAATAATATGTAAACGTGGACATTAAAACGCAAAACGTTCAAACACGATAAAAAATAGAAAATGAAATAATGAAAATCAGAAAATAGTCGAAATTGCAGAGAGAAAGTGCAGATAATGAGAAAAAAGCTTGAAAATCCTGATGATGGTTCTTGAGAGAAATTTGTTATTGTTTATTA
Source organism: Nematostella vectensis (assembly GCF_932526225.1). Taxonomy (NCBI): domain Eukaryota; kingdom Metazoa; phylum Cnidaria; class Anthozoa; order Actiniaria; family Edwardsiidae; genus Nematostella; species Nematostella vectensis. Next base: position 7,452,327 of record NC_064044.1, read on the forward strand.
AAACGAAGATCATCCCAGATTACAAAGTTTTGTTAGTCTTAGCTGTAGAAGTATTAGTATTAGAAGAATTAGTATAATAATAAGATCAAACTCTATTATTTCCGAGTTATTAACCTAAAGATTCATTTCAGGTTATCCAATCATCTTTTGACTATTGAGATCTTTATAATAATCTAAAATAACAAAATGGAAGAGCTTAGCTCACTAAGATAAGCGAGACATCAAAAATATTTTTCCTTGGACGAGAGAAACGACGAAAAAGCTGTACTATATCCAAGTATTGAGCATGCGCGAATGCAAGAACGCAAAAAATCATGCAAAGACTGAGAGAAACATGCGTGTTCGCCAAATATTCACCTTCCGATAACTTCCCACAACTCTCTGCGACACGCGTGTGAAACCGGGGTCAGGCGTCAAAATTGTTAACAAATTGGCAAAGTTTGTTTTTATCTTCGTTTTCACGCGCGCCGCAAAGAGTTGTGGGAAGATGTGGGGAAGGTTAATGGCGTGCAAACACGATCACTTCACTCATGGCTCCCTAGTACCTAGTCTCTACTCTTGTGCGTATTTGACTACCGGTTAGACCGCAAATTGTACTGGAAAGAAAGATTCAATACAGAGCTTCTTCCGAGAAAGTTCTTTTACTCTAAGAGAATGAGCGTCAAAAAACACAAAAACTTCTTTTTGTGTTTTGTAGCGGGAAGCGTTCTGTCAGCCAATCCACGTGCGGATCTAGGGGTGGGCCGAGCAAGGCGCTACCCCCTATTTTTCAGGGGAGGATCTAGCTTTTCGCTAAAGGGGTTCGGCACAGTGACAAAGGAGATTTTTTTGTTACATATTACTTTCTGGCATTCCAAAAGGGGGGGGGGGGGGGGGGGGGTTAAACCCCCTTAACCCTCCCCCTAGATCCGCTACTGTTTTTGGATATTTGGCTTAAACACAACAAAAAATATAAGGAAATCCACGAATGAACAATAAATACGCCCCCCTTTCCTGGATCCCTTGCTTCGGCCCCCCCTTTTTGGGGCCCCTGGATCCGCCCCTCACATAAATGCTGGTTCTTACGAGAGACGGAAGCGTAAGCGGAGACGGAAGCGCAAGAGTCTAATGTCGCGTGAGAACTGGCTTGACGTAAGCGAAAGAGAAGAATGGGAAGTTTTGATAATCTTACGTCTACATGCTACCTTTACGTCACGTGAAAACCAGATCGACGTAAGCATAAGTGAGACATAAGCATAAATTAATTAAACTCGGCGAGGAGGTTTGGGCACTAGCCTACGAACGGAGCATGCGTAAAACCTTGCGCTTACTTCGAGCCGGTTCTCACGCGACATAAGACTCTTACGCTTCCATCTCCGCTTACGCTTACGTCGTCGTGAGAACCAGCCTTAAGAAAAACGGCGTAGCTTAGATCCAAGATGACGAAAAATCGTTTAACAGCAGCTTATGACGAGTGCTAAGCTTCTATAACATATTAGGGAACCATGAATGAACACTTCGTGCAAATGAAATTTGTAAAAAAATATCCCTGTGCTTCCCGCTCACACCCTCCTGTTAAATTGGTCTGCCTGTGGTATTTTGCAAAGAGAAAACCACAGGAAGACCAACCGATAAGCGTAAAGGTAGATTTTGGGAGCTGCACAGGGTTACATTTGACAAGAGCATGATATATACGTAACTGTTTCCGGCCATCATAGTATGGGCCACTTTACGGAAAGCTTTGATCCGACCTAAAACAAAGCACATCACATGATGACAAAACTCCGACACGTGACGTGATGGTCAAAGGGCACTTGCGCGCTTGTACTAGAAATAATGAAAAAAAAGGAATGAAACAAAGCAATTCAAAATCTTCCTAGAAAAATCTCCAAAAAGAATGGCATGCGGAGAATCTAATTGCTTTACTGTTTCCATTTTTATGCGAAACCTAAAAGTACTATTTTCAATCCATTTCCATCCGGTTAATGTTGGACGTTTATACCACATTCTTGTATTTATCTGAAAGGCCAAAGATCATTGAATAAACCTGGATGGGCATTTTGGTTATTCAATAAACAATAAAATCACAACGACACAAGTACCCCTTTCGAAGGTTAAACACTTCACAGAACTACAGGCTTTATGCACAGGCTTCGCCTCTTACAGACGTCCTGCGTTCAATCAAGTCATATTAGCTTGAGAGCATACTGGCTTTTTTGTATTGGGGACTGTGAATTCCTTGTTACCGCCATTTTGTCAAAGTATCAGTGTGAAAAAGCATCATTTCCATTGGCTGATTCGCGGAAGACAATGCGATATGTCCGATTTTGGTCGATAAGGCATTGTGTTTTGTTTTCATTTCGAGATTTCGAGCACATTATGTGCCCTCGAATATTAAATGCAATTAATAACAAATCGTTCAGAGGAAGACAATGGCTCTTTAATTGTATGGTCCCGTCTCTTACCGCACTTCATTTACTTGCATTATATAAAGGACTCGCTAGGTAAGCATGCCCGTGTTACCACTTTCGTGATAGGGCTCACACACTTACTCGCACTCCTTCTTCTTAACTGTACGGAGTCCTTCGTATCTCGTGCAAATTTGCGCTAAACAAATACTAAATTTTCACGATATCTTCTCCCTTTTTGATAAAACAGGAGTGTTGCATATATCACTGTATTATAAGTTTTACAAATCGTCGCGGGTATTGTTTTTTCTTGATATATATAATCAATTGCGTTATCAGTTTTCGTAGGCCGGATAAGTCGAATAACTTAAACATCACATCTCATATATAAGGTTTTTAGATCTAGCTTTAAATTTTTTTATTTTTGAGATATTAATTGACGATAAGACTTTACGATTGATATGGATTTTCGGAATATCGGACACTTTGTATTATATTCTTTATCAGGAATTGTTAGTTTTAGGTTACTGAAATTTACGTATTTTTAACGAAATGTTCAGTTGAGTAAAGTCAGAGTATGTGAGTATGGAAAGAAGCGTCGTGAAAAGAATGAAAGATTGCTAGTTCAGCCAAAAGAAGATATATATGGGGGAAAAGCGCGCTTTAACACACGTACGAAGGTGTCCCGGGAACCCAGGGTTTTTCTTTATGTGCATTTCCCTTACAAAAAAAATTGTCCCTGGGAAACGACTCTTTTAGGAACTTCTAGCAACTTTGAATAAAAAGCTACGCATCTGATTGGCTGCACTGAATAGTGCGGCCAATCAAAGCGCTCGGTATTGTGACCGTTTATACAGCGATTTCCAGTCTCGGAAAGCCTGGCCGAAAGTTCTGACAAAGTTGTTCCCAGGAGACTTTTTCTAGTGTGAGTGATACCGTAAGACAGAAAAAAAAAACTGGGTTCCCGAGGATGGTACGAACGATGAACATAGCAATGCAATAGAGAAGAATCTTCAGTGTAGCAAGACATTAAAAGGGACAAAAGAACAGCAAAGTTATAAAAACAGCACAAGGAATCATCAAAGTAAAAACCTCAATACTGATAAAGGGAAAGACAAAATTATACAATAAAATTACACAGAACATTAAAAGCCCCTACATAAATAATTTAACTAGTGGCACGTGACCCAGTATTTTAAGAAATTGCAAATATGACCAGTGGGGGCGTGGCTGTGCCCCAAATATTTTCTTAATGTTCCTGTATTGTGCCCCCCCTGCCAATATTTTAAGCCTGCTACAGCTCTGAGCTAAGGCCGATGAGTCGTATTCATCGGCTAGGATACGTCTGGAAGTGATTGCCATTTTGATTGCTCGAGGTTTTAGGGGAGACAAAATGTATTGGGAGCACTTACGTCTGGAGCAGTCGCATTCACGAATCATTTCTGGATCTGTGATGGTGCTATGGCATGACTGACAGTAATACAACGCCCTAAAACCAAAAATAGAATGGATTAAAATAACGAATGTGTTATTGCGCAAATAGCGCTACCGTGGCCACCAATACAAAGAAGGGACCTTAAGCAACCATGACGGCAACGCGGACGCCGATGGCAGAAAACAATGGAATTTGATGCAGAATTTATTAGCAGCACGTGGAAATGCGTTCTGTCTGATACATTTCAGCCGTTTTCCGTGGAACCACGACGTGAAAATTCAAATTCAATTGAGAACGCGGACGTTTGCACCGTAAACTACACTAACTATGTTCGCTGCTGTAGAAATAATGTCCTTAGTTAACTTTTGTCTGTCTCTGACTATAATGTTTTGCTTATACCATTGCAATTAAATTATTATTGATCGCCACGCGCGAAATCATCTTTTTTAATCAAGTGATCACGGTAGCACGCGTCGTATGAGATAGCACGTTTCTCGCATCCTTATTGGTTTACTTCAGAAAGCTGTCAAGTGATCACGGTAGCGCGCGTCGTATCAGATAGCACGTTTCACGCATCCTTATTGGCTTACTCCAGAAAACGGTCCAGTTATCACGGTAGCGCGCGTCGTATCAGATAGCACGTTTCTCGCATCCTTATTGGGTTACTTCACAAAACTGTCCAGGTGGCCACGGTAGCGCGCGTCGTATCAGATAGCACGTTTCTCACATCCTTATTGGGTTACTTCACAAAACTGTCCAGGTGGCCACGGTAGGGCGTGTCGTATCAGATAGCACGTTTCTTGCATCTTTATTGGTTTACTTCACAAGACTGTCAAGGTGGCCACGGTAGCGCGCGTCGTATCAGATAGCACGTTTCTCGCATTCTTATTGGGTTACTTCACAAAACTGTCCAGGTGGCCACGGTAGCGCGCGTCGTATCAGATAGCACGTTTCTCGCATCCTTATTGGCTTACTTCACAAGACTGTCAAGGTGGCCACGGTAGCGCGCGTCGTATCAGAAAGCACGTTTCTCGCATCCTTATTGGCTTACTTCACCAAACTACTGTGGCCACGCTTAGCACGCCTCGCACAGTGAGAGAAAATTTTGTTTCGGAAATAAATTTATATCAAATAGTTTACTAGATATACCTTTTGACTTCGTGTGAAGATCCCGCGAGAAAATATCCCCTTGTATTGCTGGCAATTGTCATAGACTTCTCTGAAGGGTTTACCGCAAACCTAATTAAACACAAACAATAAAGAGAAAATACGGTATATCAATATTTTCACTTTAAGGGACCCAGTTGTCTTTGCGGACGCTCATAAAATTTTCCAATAAATATGCGATAAGAATATAAATAGTCGAAAATATCATTAATAGCCTCCCATATCAGCCGATAGAAATTATTTCTTTCCCATGCCAGGAGTGACAGGGAATCTTTAATAAGCTATTCTTACTTACGTCTTTTCTCCGTCGGATTTGGTTATTTCCACGGCAATCAACAGCAGATTTAATTTTTCGAAACAGATTCTACAGAAGCAAAAACACACTTTTTAAAATGCGATTCAAGATTCGACCTATTGGCTACCCTAGTTCACTTAAAACTGGTAGTCGACCCTGCGAAATTTTCGTCTTTGATCTCGTTTCTGAGTCTACTACTGGTTTTTGGTAAACCATATTTAGACTCTGGTAAACGAACACGACTATTTGGGTACTTTGATTAATTCTTGGCCACCCTAGAATGTCTATAGTTCCGTTCCTTTGTTAGGAACTACCCAGTCATACAGGACCTTCTTTCTTTACAACGATAGACGGGTTAACATCCCTAAATAGTGCGAGCATATAGTGCTGCGTTGCCGACAACTTTTAAAACTTTTCGCAATCTAAAAACCATACCAAGATACTCCCTCATTAACTCAAATAAATCCTGGTGTTACAATGTAAACTAACGGTTTTACTCTATCAAAGCACTCTTGGATCCCGACAAAAACTCGGCATGCGTTCGTAAAACCAAGCCCCCAATCATAATGTAACGATTAACTAACTCTAATGTCCGTAAACCGTTCGTCACTTACTCGGCGACTTGCTTGAATTTCATGCCTTTGAACGTTGACGCAAGCGTCTCCGTGTACATCTCACAGTTAGTACCCCGGATGTACCATGTGCGCCAGGTATCTTCTTGTTCCGTGCTCTGGGGGGAGGGAGGGTAGGGAGAAGCTTACCATCGCTATATTAATATATTCGTTTATAGTCTTTATATGGTAACGGACTTATGTGAAGTCCAGGTTTCCCTGAGTACAAAGTGGATTGTCCGACGGAGACTGTTTCTCCGAAGTATTTCGAAGATCTGATGTCAATAATTTTTTGAGAGTGAAAACAAATATTGGATTTCCAAATAAGACAAGTAGAATTGAACCTGAGAAAATTTTGTAACTCGACAAAGTTTGTTAAGGCAAGAAACGCCACATACTAACGCCACTACTAAGGTAGTGCGGACCAGCACAAGTCTCCTTTGAACTTGTCTAAAATTTTCTACGAAAAGTTCAACTTAAACCATTATCGAAGATATCAGAAGTTGGATATATAATTTCCATCAGGACCCCGATGACTCTAACTTGGATAACCCGAGCCTTGGCTCTCCTAGAGTCAGGTAATAGGGAATTTAAGCAACTACGACGGCGACGGCAGAGAGAACGTAAAAACCAAAAAAGCTTTCATGCTTAGCGCACAATTCAAAACTAGTTTTGATAAATTTCACTCGTTTTTGGAGTACCCCAAAATTATAGACAAATCTAGAACCTTATTTCTAACATAGCAAACACGGTAGTATAGTTTTCAGCGCACACGTTCCCGTCCTCGCTAGACCGTGAAACTTTCTGCCGTCGCCGTTCGCGTTGCCGTGGTCGTTGCTTAAATTCCCTAATTTTAGGACCTAGAGAACATACCGATTCATTTGATCTCATCGAGAAGACGTTTGCGAGCAAGGTGGAGAAGCCAGGAGACAAACAGCTCTGTGCGATAAACCCAAGCTTAAGCTAAAAATATAAAAAAGAGAATAAAATTAAGTGAGTATCACATGATGATGGGGTAAGGTGTATGGAACAGGTTGGACGCAAAAACCTTCCCTACACTCACCTCTCCATCACAGACCACATCGTCACCCAGCTTCTAGCTATCATAGCTTAACCTTCTAGCTAACAATGCACACTTGGCTAACCTAGCAAAAACCTTCCCTACACTCACCTCTCCATCACAGACCACATCTTCACTCAGCTTCTAGCTATCATAGCTTAACCTTCTAGCTAAACAAAGCACACTTGGCTAACCTAGCAAAAACCTTCCCAAGACTCACCTCTCCAACACAAACCACATCGTCACCGAGCTTCGGGTCCCAAGATGGGATGTTGAGTAGATACGACTGAGAAAACGAGACGCATATCAACTATTTAGCAAGGAATGTTGGTAAAAAGGTCCAAAGGGGAGAGCGGAGACGGGTATTAGAGGATCCATACGCCACGAGGCACGAAAAGGCATGGTACATTAGAAATTAAATATAGGATTTATACTGCTGTCTGCATAAGTCCAGCGTCGTAGAATAACACAGCAAAGCTAGACGCAGGAATAGAGGGAGTGACGCATAGCAATCATATAGAAGATGGCCAGTAGTTGACGATTTTTAGCTGTCTGGTTTTGGGCTTCTTTAAGTGTTCTTAGTGCCAACCATAGCTACTCGCTTGTGACTGAGACATCATCACCAGGAGCTATCGGATCAGTTTTTTATCGGCTTCGATATTTATTTACATAGCCGCAACAAGCCTCAAATTAGAAGGAGGGAGCACGGCATAGAAACACTTAGAAAACATTTTAGGGGGGGGGAGGCACAGTCACGCTCCTACTGGTCATTTCCTTATAATTACTATAAATATTTAAGGGGGGGAGGGCACGTGCCCCCACTGCCCACACCCTGCTATGGCCCTGACTTACCTTGTTGTGAAACTGCAATAACTGGATGATAACCCGGATCTCGGGGTGATAATTCTTGACGGCAACAACTCTGAGAAATGCCAAAAATATTATGAACCACTAGAACCAAATTGACCGTTATAATGATGCATGATGCTTCTTTGCATCGCAGTTTATCTGTATTTTATTGTATAACTAGAAAAACTAGATGGTCTGTGTAGGCGTGGTGTAGACAAGCTATAAATCAACACATGGTTGAAAAAGTGTGTTGAACGCCTCTGTAAAACAGAGTATTTGCGGTGACGTTTCGAGCGTTAGCTATTTGTCTGAGCAAAAGGACCACCTGCTCGGACAAAGGGTAACGCTTGAAACGTCACCGCAAATACTCTGTTTCACAGTTTCCACCTTGTGTTGGTTTATAGATTATCTGTCTATCTTATCATTGTATAATGATTGACGGTAGTCATGGTTACCTCATGATGTTTTCTTCGTCCTCTTTGTCAGGTGAGGCACAGCTTTTGTTACAAAGAACAAGACACGCATCTGCCCTCAGCATCTTGAAATAACCCAAACAAGTTCGGCATTAGTAGCAAGCTGGATGTTTAACCCATGCAATCTCTAAGTGGTCCCAGCTTCGATCCTTCGTTACACCAAGAACCAAGAGAATGGCGCTATTGCTCAGTGGTGAAAGCTTCGCTTCTCGAGCAAGAGAAGAGAGGAATTTCAAACCAGGTTCAGGAAAACGGCTCGGATGACTGCGCTAGATAGAGGTGTCATCTCGCTAACGATACCAAGCTTTTTAAACAGGGATTTTTTAAAGCAACACTGTAAAAGGTGGAGTCCATCTCAATTGTCTTTATTGGCCGCATGCCGTAATTGCTCGAATAAGCTACACGGCGCTGTTTTTGTTTTTCATTTCCCGGCGAGGCGCTTAATTTAAATCTATCGTCACTGAACCATAACAAATCAAGTTTTCAATGATAATGTTATAGCTGGGAGTAGACAGTTTTCGTTGTTTCCCTAACGTACAGTTCCCCTCTTCTCGGATTCCACAAAGTGCAACACGTTCAGGCGATGTGCTTATTCCGGGGAGGCCTTTATTTATTCCAGCAACTACGGTACCAAAATGGGCCAAAATAACACTTCTACCCTACAGACGTCACACACATGATGTATATCGATATGACGATCTAATAGTTTTACCTTAACTCGCCTACAGTCCTCGGCGGACAAAACCGTCCCGATGAAGTACGACACGTGGACAAAATTTTTCTTGATTATTCGTTCCAGCTCCGGATCAGGGAAAGTTCTACAAAAGAAATTCCAAGGGTGTTATAACTGAAAACATGCTGCGCACAGATACTTCCTTGATATTTCGGAATTCCTTATACTTGAACCCAAAAGTGTGTGTGTTGGAAGACGGATCGCGAGTTTGAAAGTATTGTGACCTGTAGTGTTTAATCTATACTTCGATTTCTAGTTCTCCGCGTTTTACCTCCCAAACATTAAAATGGTAAAACATTAAAATGTTTTACCGGTCCTATTCGCCATGACTTGCCTCCCCATTCCTCGACTTCTATTTCTCCCTGACACCCCCCCCCCCCCCCCGCCTCCTCCGAGTTCTCCGAGTCCATAGGCGTCTTACCTTCCCAAGATGACCACATTAGTGTTAATATTTGACCGGTCCTCGTGGAGAAAATCTCTTAAGAAATTATCAACAGTATCTTGTGTGATGTGCCCGCAGATCACGATATGTCTGCAAAAAAAAAAAAAAAAAAAATACAAATGAGGTCCAGGTTGCATAAAAAGGTTAACTGCGCAGAGACATATACAGTGAAAACCCGCATGTAAGAATCTAGTGATAAGATCCTATGGGAAGAGATTTTGGATGTTGATACATATGAAAAAAAAACGTTGTCGTGTTGGGGGTCTGGTACCGGGGAATTTTAGTTTCTTTTCAAATACTTTCTCCGTTGACTAAAGATGGTCACAGTTAGTGTTTTTCTCTTCTGTTTAGAAGTCATAAAGTTTACGGGGCACCTGCGGTACGGCAACCTTAAAATCATGCAGTTCTTCAAAATAAGGAATATATTAGTTTCCTTATATGAAGTGACCGCGTTTGTCAAAAACGACGATTAAGGGTTCTTATATGAAATGTTACTCTGTACTATATTATTTGGCTGCCTGCAAAAATATCAATATAAAAAGGAGTTAAGGGCAAAACTCGAAATGGGTTTGAGCTTTAAATGCAAACATAACAACAAACTTACTTTCTTCCCTCGGCTATTTTGTACGTCGCGTGGTAGGGTGTGTGAGAGGCGAAATACTCCATGAAGTACGGAATGTGCGTTGCAAAAATACCCTGAAACACACGGGTAAAAATGTCAGGTTACCTGTGATTTTGGCGGGAAATGTCACGCGGGGGCGATCAAGCAGCAGCCTCGGACACAAGGCATTTACATTGAATTGCTATTTTACTCCCAAAATAAGAAGCCCCTGGATAACAACTCTGCCAAAACATTAAACATAATTGAAGTAAACAGCCCTTCTCGTCGTTTCAGATTTAAATAATTTTGTGGGGAGCCTGTGTTTTTGGCGGGAAATAGCGACGCGCGCGCCACTTACCAGGCCTATGCAGATGAATATCATCATGATAAATCTTCCAACGTAGGTATTAGGCGAGTAGTCACCATAACCAACTGTTGACATCGTTACCTGTGCGTACAATGCAGTCAATGGCTTGTCCGGGGCATGGGGTGTTTATGGAGTCAACGGCGGGCCCCGTGGAGGGAGGGGGAGGGAGGGATGAAAGAAGAGGGGGGGGGGGGGGAGGTGAGAGTAGTCACCGTAACCAACTGTTGACTTCGTAGCCTGTGCGTACAATGCAGTCAGGGGCTTGTCCGGGGTGGGTATAGTTTGAGTGTTTATGGAGTCAACGGCGGGCCCCGGGGAGGGGGGGATGAAAGAAGGGGGGGGTAAGGGTGGCTGGTTAGGGAGTCTCTATATTGTGTTATGCAGGCCTGGTTACTGATAGCCATATGGTGCACCCCCCTTGGCCGCCAAAAAGTGTGTAATTTCTTTTTAAAGGATCGTGGGCTATTATTTCCCCACATGATGCATATGGCTGTTTGTTTTTGCCACTTGTTTTGTTAAACATTTTTAAAACAACTATTTCTGTGACAGAGACGGACCACGTTGTGTGCCCAAATGACCAGACCTCCTCCTAGAGATTACCAAGACACAGCCAATTCTTGCCTTACGGGCTTCACGCTATTACGGATACCTCGTTAATACGGACAGATTAGAAATACAAACTTCCACGAGAACGAATTGCAAAGAAAGGACCATATTATGTTCCCAAAGATGTCCGTCATACTAGATTTAGCTGTATGTCCACACATTTCCTGCTTACCACAAGTAGGTAGATGCACTCGTAGTAGTTCCAATCCTGGCGCACCGAGAAATCCCATGGGTCCCCTGTGTTTTCAAGCTACGACAACAAGTTGGAAAGAGTTGGATCAGATGGATGAATGAACGAGTAGTATGTATGGAAACTTCCCCTTGAGTTCGCCTCCGTGAAAGAATTGAATACACCTATTTCAAAGAAGACTGCACTCGAGAATCCATGATCCGTACAATCCGCAATGATTCACTGTTAACTTAATGTATGGCTAACGACTAATAGATTCTCCTGTACATGTGGATTTTGGGTTCCTGTGGATTCTCCTGTGTAGGTCTTATTTGGGAAAGGTGCATTAATCCATGTCAGTCCAAGTCTTCCGTTCCGTTCTGTTTTCCGCTGATCTAAAATTGACGTACGAAGTGAAGTTTACAGATGAAGTTAAAAAAATGCTGCCAGAGTGCTTCTTTTGCGGAGTTTAGGGGTCATATTCCCCTTCGTCCGCATTTTTGATCAGCTGTGGCCCGCCAATCTGTGGCATTTTGGGTGCGCGCGCAACATCGAGAAAACGGTCTATTCTACGTTGTCAAATAAAACACATAATCTACTATACAACGTTTGGCTTTAACTAAAATATTTGAAACCTGTTGTTAATCAAAGGAACAGTTCTCAACGACAAAGAGAAAGAACATATGCGCATGCGCGTGCTCTGGCAAAAGCAAACACAAACGGCAATGGCACTTGTCTTAGCTGTCTCGTTCAACTAATTCAACAGGGTACCCACCAAATGGACCAAGCCTCCAAATGCGAATAGAAGTGCTAATAAATTCCCAAGCATCTTTGCAAGGGTGCTGCCAGAGCTAAAAGAACACAAGAGATTCAATCAAGTAATAAATTAAGGAAACGAAATCACCAGTATCTCTAAAGAAACTTACCTTGAAGATACAAGCCCCAATATCTGTAAGATGTCAGACAGTTTGATGAAAATCATGGCTCTTAGAAAACGCAGCCCTGAAACAGCGAGTTATTTTTTTAAGAATGGAATTCATGGAGTAATTTAGATCATTAAGGCCGAGAACGATTTAGATCATATAGGAGTGGGGTAGGCCATGGGTCTTTGGGATCTGATCATCCTTACCCCCATTTTTTGAAAATACACTATAGCGAAAAAGCAATTTTGAACCCCTTTCGTTTCGATTTCTCAACTTCTCTTGTGATCAATGTATAGTCGGGAGAACCCGCGGATTTTTTTTTAAATAGAGAACCTTAAATGTAGCTGAAACATCGCTGTGTTTTCTTACCGATCCAGTTTTGCTTGATCACTATGGAAACGAAGACTTGAGGGACAGTAAAGAAATCGACAAGGCTGAGAGGATCACACCAGAACAGCATCTTGTCATTCGCGGCAAGAAACTGGGGTGAAATGAACCATCATATAAGATTATATTGCTTATATTGTGTCTGTGTCAAGTCAGCTTGATGTAAAAGATGTAAAAACCTTGGCTCTCTACATTGGATATGGGCGTTTAGCCCAAGTAGTTAAGTCTAAGTAGGTCCCACCTCTTGACACATTTTATTAACCTATACTGAGGCAGGGCCTAAGCAGAGGGTGGGGCACTGAGGGCACCCTCAATATTTCTATTATACTGAAATGACCAATAGGGGCGTGGTTGTGCCCCCATTATTTTAATAATGTTTCTGTATCGTGACTCCCCCCCCCCCCCCCCCCACATACACACACAATATTTCTATGGTTCCGTTCCATCTTCAACGACACTGCTCACACGCCTAATACCATCATCATCATCTTTACATTATATGTCATCCATAAAACCATAGAGCACCAGCATGAACATCGTCATCACTATTATCATCGTCATCATCATCACTTTTCTGATAGAAAATACGTACCCGTAATATAAAGTGCAAAACGAAAAATGCATTTAAAGCTATTTCGAATAGCCATAAAACTTGTGCATTCAAATCCAGACAATGTTCAACAGGGCTAAAAAAGAAGAAAAAGCAAGATCAAGTCATGTTTTAATTCTATATATTTTTAACATATATAAGCACATCAAATTGTTTATTGATAATCACTTACTATCCAGACTCGACGATGTACAGAGCCACATATGAAATATTAAATAAAAATGAAACGATGACCTGAAACAAAACCAAAGTTGGAGTTTCAAGAAAAGGCCGCTAGGGCTAAACTTAGGGAACAGAATAGCTAACGGAGTAGCCAAGAGCTTGGTGACTCTAAAATGAGATGAAAGCGTGCGCTCAAATACAGGGGGAAATACGGGGGTGGGGGATGGGGTCAGCGAGTGTAGTTAAAAGAAAGGGGCAAAGGAGGGTGTTCTCAAATACAAGTACAGGTAAAAAAATACGTGTGTGTGTGCGTGGGGGGGGGGGGGGGGGGGGGGGGGAGGGTTGGGCGAGCGAGCTTGAAGGAAAGGGGCCGGTCTAAGGAAGGTGTTATCAAATACGAGCACGGGGAAATACTGTGGTGAGGTCGGCTAGTCTGAGAGTTAAAGGTTATAGGTATCATAAGGAAAAGGATATTATTTGACGATCATTCAATAAGAAATGACAAACTCTTTGGCGGCAACGGGGGCCTTTTATCCTCAATACGTAAAGCTATACCCTCTGTTAGTTTGCTTCAGGCTCTTATACAGAGCTTCTTGAAACACTTAGACACAACGTATCAAACCATCGCAAAGAAACCTATTGTCTTTAGTGTCATCTAGCTTTCTCGGGAATAACGAGATGCGTATCACATGCTTGGTTGCACTTCAACGAGAACGTGTCTGATTGGCTATTCTTCATGTCAATCAACTAAATAAAGTTGTTCTGAGAGGGGACGAGTAAAGCGTTTTTTTTGTGAAATGTTGTCAATAAAATTGCCTTAGAACTTAAAACATGCCTTGTTGTTGTCATATTTATGTGTAATGTACGATTTTGGGGGGTTTTCGTAACGGAATATATGACTTCTCTCCCCCTACTAAGGAAAGAAACAAGGTTGGAGGCGCCATTTTCGGTAGCACTCAAATACCGTCGAAATTCGGGAGGAAAAAACAACAAACAAAATATTTTTATCTCGCAGACCTATGTCAGGGTACACTTACATTCGATATGTGGCAAAACATCCGAGCTAAACTATTTTCTCTTGCCGCTAGCCGTAATTTAAAACGAGAAAGTAGCCACAAGCATCCTTGACCGACGCCGTTGTACGATTAGTTACGCTTGACCGCGCTGGGAAGGAGCACAGGTAGCCCCGGCAATGGTTGCTTGTTCGTAGCTCGGAACCCGGCTGATCTGAGAGGGGACGAGTAAAGCGTTTTTTTGTGGAATGTTGTCAATAAAATTGCCCTTAAACTTAGAACAGAAGGGTGTATAGGGTGACTAATCCTAACGGCGCTGGTCACCTAAATCCAGTATAACTACCTACTCGTGGTGCACCTGTTTTAGACAAAATGTTATACTTGGGACCGAGTAAGGGACGGTATATTCCCTTCTGGGTAGGTGGAGCTCGTTAGCCTTGGTTGGCAGTCCACCTAGGGGAAGGAAAACCCTGATTCCAAACCTCCGCTGCCTTGCGGCTATACCCGTTCTGGGAAAGGCTAAGGGAGCAAATCCCTACAGAAAACCCGGAGTGGAGCCCCGTTAGGCAGCCTGTCTCCTCAGTCGCTGGCAACTCCTGCAGTCGACCTGATACCAAACGTATTGGCTATGTCTTTCCTTTGGACCCTATCAGCAAGACCGAGAGGGGGATTCTGGGAGTTGGGCAAACCAGTCTCTCCATATTTTATGCCCAGGCTAGCGCTCATCGCGCTGATGTCATGGACACTGACTGTCCGAAGACTGCCTACTAAACTTAGAACATGCCTTAACTTTATTGACAACATTTCACAAAAACGCTTTACTCGTCCCCTTTCAGATCAGCCGAATTCCGAGCTACGAACAAGCAACCATTGCCGGGGCTACCTGTGCTCCTTCCCAGCGCGGTCAAGCGTAACTAATCGTCCATAGTGAAAGAAAATGGTGCAGCATCGTGATAGAGTGATAGAGAATCTCGCACTGAGCAATTCTGGATATGGATCCACCCCTAAAAATGTATACCTACAGTTTTGTAGAGGTGGAATTAATTTCCCTAAAAACCTGAATAAAACCAATACTTTTCGTGTTACGGTCACAAAACTTAACCCAGTGATGGATATTAAAATAAACCACGCCCCCTTGATACTTACAGTTTTTGGGGTGGAATATTTTTTTTCCTTTTATCAGCATTAAAACCAATACTATTTATTGTACAACTATCAAACTCCACATGATTATAGTACTCTTTACAAAACTTCATTCGAGATATGGACCCACGCCCAGATGCGAGTACTTACAGTTATACTAGAGATTATACAAAAGAGGCATATTGCTTAGAAAGCCTTTCAATACAAACTGAGAGCTAAGAATTCATATACTAACTTATAATGGTATATTGCAAGATATTCCCAACCGTATAGCCACGCCCCTATTGTACTTACAATTATACTAAGATGGCACGAAGGAGGTAATCGCATATAGTTTGCCTTTCAATACGAGCTATGAGCTACAAATCCACATGCTTACTTATATTGGTATATTACCGGATATAATCAATTGCATTACTACGCCCCTATGGTATTTACAGTTATACTAGAGATGACGGGAATGGAGGTATATTGTCGCTTTAAATACGCATTTCAAGCAAAAAATCAATATACTCGCCGATATTGGTATTGCAGGATATAGTTAAATGTATAACCATGCCCTTATAAAACTTACAGGAGTTTATAGAAAGAACGTCCTTCCATTCGAACTGCACGTGAAAATTGTACATACTAACTCAAAAAAAACGTGTAGGGCATCGCCCATATGACATTAACAATTCTAGATAAGATGAAACAAATTAAACCTTTTAAAAAAAAGCTGGGAAGCTAAAATTAATAGAGACTGTTGAAATTAAGACAATCATTAAGTTCACCGCGACACCAATAATAAACTAAGAATAGGCAATATACTGAAGAATACTTTACTGGGGTGGGGTCCCATAAGCATGTGGGTTGTTCAACCCACATGCTCAACATCCCCGTGTCCACCGGAGAAGCACTGTTGATATAAAAAAAAAAAACGTTTCAGTGAGCATTTAGTTTTTTAGTTTCAAGAACCCAATTCAATTCTTACCTGTCTCTGTTTCATTGCCACTCACAGTCACCACCGCTACTGCACAGAGCAGTGCATTTTAGCCCCGTCTTGATGCACCTGCATCTCCTTTTGCAGCCTTTATCGGGCTGGCAGCCGCACTCTACCGGCTTGATACAGGTTGACATTTGAGGGAGCAGGCTCTAAAGAGGACGCCATGTGCCATTGTCGGAGGATTCCCAGCCCCAATCGGTTGGAGAGGGCATAACAGGCTGCACCACGAGAGACTGCGCCCGGCAATAGCCAGCCTGGCATGCCGCTCTCTTGTAGTGCTGTAGCAGGGCAGCGAATGTAGGTGGGTTTTCCTCCCGCGGGATAAGCGGGATCTCCTCGCAACCATCTCCTTCCGGGCGTCGTTCACCGAGGAGAGCTGGCTTATTGCTTCGACTCGAACGAAGTGCTTTAAACCTCAGCTTAGCGTCCCGTCCCGTCTTGGCCCGATTGGTGCCAATGTGTGTATGCTAGTGTGCTTTTAAAGTCAACATTTATGTATACATACTCGCAAGGATAGTTTGGCTATCCGACGGAGTTTTAGACTAGCAAAGGTCGCATGCGTGATCCGCACAATTGGCATCACGCTAGTCCGGTCGCAGCTCTAGATCCCACATGGATCTAAGCTGTGGTTTAAAGCACTTCGTTCGAGTCGAAGTCGCCCTGCAGTTTTTTTGCCGATGAAGTTTAACTGAGGCAAACCGGCTATGCCATGCTGACGAGTCCTAATAAGGACGAAACAGCTGTCCATGGTTGCCGAACTGCACGGGTAATAGACTGTGCTATCGTCCCGTCTTGGCCTGACTGGTGCCAATGTGTGTATGCTAGTGTGCTTTTAAAGTCCAAATTTATGTATACATACTCGCAAGGATAGTTTGGCTATCCGACGGAGTTTTAGACTAGCAAAGGTCGCATGCGTGATCCGCACAATTGGCATCACGCTAGCCCGGTCGCAGCTCTAGATCCCACATGGATCTAAGCTGTGGTTTAAAGCACTTCGTTCGAGTCAAAGCCGCCCTGCAGTTTTTTTGCCGATGGAGTTTAACTGAGGCAAATCGGCTATGCCATGCTGACGAGTCCTAATAAGGACGAAACAGCTGTCCATGGTTGCCGAACTGCACGGGTAATAGACTGTGCTAGGGTCCCGTCTTAGCCCGACTGGTGCCAATGTGTGTATGCTAATGTGCTTTTAAAGTCCACATTTATGTATATATACTCGCAAGGATAGTTTGGCTATCCGACGGAGTTTTAGACTAGCAAAGGTCGCATGCGTGATCCGCACAATTGGCATCACGCTAGTCCGGTCGCAGCTCTAGATCCCACATGGATCTAAGCTGTGGTTTAAAGCACTTCGTTCGAGTCAAAGTCGCCCTGCAGTTTTTTTGCCGTTGAAGTTTAACTGAGGCAAACCGGCTATGCCATGCTGACGAGTCCTAATAAGGACAAAACAGCTGTCCATGGTTGCCGAACTGCACGGGTAATAGACTGTGCTAGCGTCCCGTCTTGGCCCGACTGGTGCCAATGTGTGTATGCTAGTGTGCTTTTAAAGTCCACATTTAAAATACAGCTAGCGGCCAGGGAAAATAGTTTAGCTCGGATGTTTTGCCACATATCGAATGTAAGTGTACCCTGGCATAGGTCTGCGAGATAAAAATATTTTGTTTGATGTTTTTTCCTCTTGAATTTCGACGGTATTTGAGTGCTACCGAAAAATGGCGCCTCCAACCTTGTTTCTTTCCTTAGTAGGGGGAGAGAAGTCATAAATCCCGTTAAGAAACCCCCCCAAATCGTGTATTACACGTGAATTTGACAACAACAAGGTATCTTCTTAGTTTTAAGGCAATTTTATTGACAACATTTCACACAAAAAACGCTTTACTGGTCCCCTCTCAGAACAGCCGAATTCCGAGCTACGAACAAGCAACCATTGCTTGGGCTACCTGTGGTTTAATGGGGCTGAAACATTACCCGATGTCTATAGAATCAGAGGTCCAAAAGGACAGTGAAGTGTTGAGCTTTCATCTTTGTTTGAAATGATTTGACCAGAATAAGAATTTTTATGTCACACATGTTGTGTGACTATTCTACAACATTCTTATAAATAAATATTCTAGAAATCCTAGTTTGCTCACTCAATATTGATCTCAATATTGATCTCAATATTGATCTCAATATTGACCTTTTATCACCTTTTCACCTTCCATTCTGAATACTAAGTATGCACCTGCTAGTCATACAGGTCATGCGCAGTGTGACCTATGCCAAAACCAGTTTAGCGTTTACCTAAAATAAACATTTACTTTGCAGACATTTCGAACAAGCCAAACGAATCCCTCAGCCTCATTATTCTGTAGTATTTTATATAATAATTATTTCTAGTCAATTGATTGTTATTCTATCATCGACGGATTCTTACTATAGTTATCCTCAATTGTGAAATTGTTCTGTTCCCTTAGAACCATAAAAATATGTTTAAATTCACACTAACATTACAAAGGACAGTAGTATTTATTATAACTTTTCAAACTTCGCGCGCATTTCGAGACACGCATTACAGTTATTCGCGTTAAAATACGTTTCACGAACAAGCTGTCAATCTACTAATCTATATACGATATGTTTGGCGTTTTGACCAGAATAAACTCAAAGACCCGTAACAAAATGTTTAAGTTCAACCTAACATCTGCGGATTTCTTGTTCACTCGCAATACAAAGGACAAGTAGTGTTTAGTATAACTTTTCAAACTTCGCGCGCATTTCGAAACTCGGGGTGAGGGATAAGGTCGGCTAGTCTGAAAGTTATAGGTTATAGGTATCATAAGGAAAAGGATAGCATTTGACGATCATTCAATAAGAAATTATATACTCTTTGGCGGCAACGGGCGCCTTTTATCCTCAATACGTAAAGCTATACCCTCTCTGTTAGTTTGCTTCAGGCTCTTATACCGAGCTTCTTGAAACCCTTAGACGCAACTTATCAAACACGCCCGCCAAGTCCAATATAAATCCGCCCGCTTACGCAAACAAGAATCCATTTATGTGTTTTATAAATCAAAATCAAAAATTATATTTTACTGAACACGAAAAACACGCAAACATAATATTCTTGTTGAAACGGTGTCAAACAACGCCCTGCAATTAAAAACAAAATCAAAGAAATCTTTGGTTTGATTTTCTCAGCAGAAGAAATGTCTGCAGGTATCAACTTGGATTTACATGATTTCTTCTATGAAAAGGTACAGAAAAAGAACAGTTTTTTGCACGAAAGGCGCCAGCAGACCCATTCCAATCAGGTCTAGAATCAGCGCCAAGGGTTATTACAATATGATAATTTGTCAAATTTATCACTTTTCCCCCGGTAACAATAGAAAGTTATCAGATCCACTATCGATAACTCTTGGACATTACATTTCTATAACCTGCGGTGAGACGAGGAATATCTATCTTCCAATGAACAGATTGTATCAGCTTTAAAAAGCTTGATACATGCGCTGTTGTGACAAATTTGGATTGTATTCTTATCATCTCCTCGAAAGAATAATAGATGGCTTCTTGCCGCAAGCATATCCCTGTGAAAATTAATGGAAATATTACCACTGCATGTCCAATATTGATAAGATGACATTTTAAGTATTTCTGTAGCTCTGTCGCTACCTTCTGCGGAAAATAAACATCGTGCAGACTATCACTTTAGCCCTGGGGTAAGACGCACGGCCGTGATATTAAGAGCTGGAAATAGAAAGATAACAACAACGCCAAATTGAGCATACACCTGCTTTGATTTACTGTGATTATTATCTCTATATCAATACATCTGACCATATTCCTTTTTTGGTTTAATTTGAAAGTTCGAGAGTCTCAGATTAATTGCTCTCTCAGTAACAACTCTCGTTTCTTGGCGTTGATTTTGCTTCTGTAGCAACCCAACCTCCCCGTGTCACTCTTATGTTTTGGGCGAGAGACTACGAAGAGCCTGCCTACAAAACAAAGGCATGTTTAACTCGAAGCGAAACCATGACCAAAAAGAATAAAACAGACGTGGTCTAGTGATTTGTTTTGAATTAGAGATAAGAGTATTGACGAACAATGACCTATTATAAACAGTATCGAAAGAGTTTATTATTACGAAAAAGGTTTGTGGTTAAGCCCTACGGACATGCAAAAAGTTTCCCACTAAGACTTCAGCAATCGATTATTGTTTTCTAGAATAAAATAAAATAACAAAGGAAGAACAATTTGACATTGTCATCTATTTTTCTCTGCGGTTCTCGAGACGTGGTTCTGCGAGCAAAAACTAATTACAATATGATTTATATGACTGATCATATACCACAAAGATTGTTATCATTGCTAACAAACTAAGTGTCGCAACGCTCCTAATCTCACCGCAAATTGTAACTCTCTAAACCCATTAAACTAAATTCTTCAGGTTTCACTTGATTGGAAATTGCCCATCAATAATATCTTCACATCTCATCGACCAAAGCCCTGACAAATTAAAATACATCCAAACCCA
Source organism: Nematostella vectensis (assembly GCF_932526225.1). Lineage (NCBI taxonomy): Eukaryota > Metazoa > Cnidaria > Anthozoa > Actiniaria > Edwardsiidae > Nematostella > Nematostella vectensis. The sequence continues at coordinate 7,473,258 of NC_064044.1, forward strand.
TTATAACTAAGTCTTTATACTGCATGTTTAAATTTTTAATTAAAAATTGACCATAAATACTAAATGCTCGTATACGGTATCAAACACGTTTTTGTTCTATATACGGGATGGTTTTCCAGAACTCATTAAAAACGTTTTGTGCAATAAACCACGACATTGTCTAATTGGCTAACTCTAAAAAATGCCCGTTTTTCTAGTCGAGGTTTTCCTACCATGCATATCCTACGTGGATAAAAAGAAAACAAAATTTAAATCATAAATAAAATAAATTCATTTAAATCATAAATGAATTACGGTACACCATGAAATTGATAGTTTGCAGACAGTTTTTGCATATGATAAATAATTAAAATAACTCTCCTTTTACACTTTTAAGTTTATAAGTCTTTCAAGAGGTGAATATTTAGCTAAAATCTAAGATCTTTGGCCATTAAAGATTATCTCCAATTTCTAACAGAACGGTCCCGTTAAAAGAAATAAAACCTAAAAGGGGTTTTCGAGATGCCATGACTTGTTTGTTGATTTGTGTTTACATCTTCAAAAATTTAAGCAATTAAGCATACAACGGACTCATTTGTTGACAGGAAAGTTTAACATCGGTGGGGTTCTATTTTTTTCAACGGAGGACACTTGATTTAAAAATAAGCTTTTTAGTAGCCATCAGACATAATTTTGTAAATTATTGCACAAATCATTATTAGTATTTTTATGTTTTTGCTACTTTAACAAAATGTTTTTTGTTTGTTTATTATAAATAAACCGCTTCAACTGTTACGAAAGAGTCACTGTAGCGCACAGAAAACACGATGAGTAAACTAACAATCGTCGATAAAATTGAATCGAAGGTAAATTCATAACAGGACTACCACAGTTCATTCTCGCTAAGGAAAAAATGGAGTGATCTGTTTTAAAATCACGTTATAGGAAACAAGTTCCTGGTTTTTGACAAGTGAAAGACGCCTGTGAAGGATAATTTTAACACCGTCTATCGGATACTTCTAATCTTTTGTGGTGTAAAAGGTTTTGTTTTGAAGCAAATAAAAAATCTGGAGACCAAAGTCGGATGAGAATTGCGCAGATTCTTCGTAACTGGAGCTTATGCTTAACAAAACAGGAAAACAAACTTAAAGAGGATATTTTTAAATTGCGAGTGCCACAGAATACTTAAAAATTGACAGCAGAAATTCTATGGTATTCTGGTAGGGGGGACTCCTATGTTTCAAATTACAAAAAAAAACTTTCCTTTATTCCATAAGTACTATTCAAACCAGATGGTGCAAAATATAATATTATCGGTCGCACACAGAATAAGTAAATTTAATCTAAAGTTTTTACTTACAAAACAACGTCCTTTGAAGGTTTGTGCTGTTAGCAGGGTTCCAGCCTGCTCTTTGATGCGAAGATAAAGTCCAGGTTGTGGATCTTCCCTTGAGCCATTTTTATCCTTCGCCTTTGCCTTACTAGAAGGGCCTAGCTTTCTTTTTCTAAGGTTACACGACCGTATTAAAACTCTAGTACTATAAATAACAGCGAGTCCTACAAGAAATATCGCGAGGCTAGTACACAGAAAATACCACCATTTTCGGTCGTCATCGGGAATTAGGCAATTTTTGTCACAAGGTGTTGTGAGATAGGTGGACTTGTTACAGACTTTCATATTTATGGCCGGGTTTGAGTCCCGGTCATGGAGCTAAAATGCCGAACAGAAGTTTGACTCACGGTCAGTCTTTACGTTTTCGCCAGCGCTCACAACTTATGCAAATGAATCAATCTCCCCGCAGTCGGGGCTACTTATGAGAATTCAGTGTTACATCATAAATAATTCAACTCGTTTTAAATCGATGTATTGATCCACTGAAACCCCAAAATGAGTAAGGTTTTACACCCTCAACATTGATTAACAATCTAGGGATCGTCTAAACCCTTAAGCAAGTCGCAAATTGCTGATACGTTAATGTTTTAGAGTAGCAGAGAATCGGTTTGACGTCACCATGGTTACACAGTGACCCACGTGCGAAATTTTGTAAACAAGAATGGCAAAGGACAATGTTAAGTAAAATTGCTTTTCAAAGAAAATGGGGAAGGCAGGTGGAGCGGATAATCATAGCTACGAATTACGCTAATAATACTAATAACCGGGAACTAAGTTTTAGCAATTTTATACATATGCAAAAGAGGGAGAAAAAATATATAGGTTACAGCTGCTATAAAACAACTTTTTCAACATTTTTATAGATCGATATTGTTAAAAATAACATTGAATCATGTTTGAATCATGTGTTAATAAAAAGGGAATTTTATATGTACGTAATTGTTGCTGGACTACCTAAACATATGGGTGCATTCAATTTTATTCGTCATTCTAATACTTAAACAAATCCTGATTGTGCCATCGATGTTACTCTAAAAACAGCGGCGTAGCCAGGATTTTTAACAGGAGGGGGCCCAAAAAGGCATTTTTTCCTGTAATTTAGATGATGTCTCATACATTTACTGTATTTTTGGCTGCTAGAAGGGGGGGCCGGGCCCACTGGGCCACCCCCCTGGCTACGCCCCTGAAAAACATAACGAAAAAAGTATAGCTGAGTTTGATATTTCTATTATTAGTTCTAAAACAAAAATATGTCGTGGCCAATAGATAAAAATAAAAAATACAGTCTTCATACCATCTTTCTGAGTCATGAATCCCAATTATACTAAAAAATAATTTATACTTATCTCCGCCAAAGGAGGGTAAAATTTCCCATTTGTTATATGAGTGAAAAGCTTTTATCTTGTTTTAGTCAATCTGTCTAGTTATCAAGTTTGGAAAACCGGCTTTGGCGAGATTTATTTATACCATCAGCCCACAACCCACGCAGGAAAGACGGTAGGCTTAAAGAAGGTAGGCTTAAAAAAGATACGGTATAAAAGATATTCAAGATACGGATTATCACTTGCAAAACAAATGTGTACTTTATTAAGACTTCAAACTCAAATAGATGTCAGTATTAAAACTTATTTTATGTTGCGAATCATGAAAGGAATTAGCCCGACAATTCAGCTATTTTGAAAATAATCGGGCTACACGCATTATATCCCCCATTCTCCCCTAATAACCCTAAGGGGAAAACGTATGATAAGATATTTAACCAGAAAAGTGTTTTATTAGAGAATTAGAAAACTTCATTTGTTTACAAAAAAAAGGTTAGAAATGCCGAGTTTTTTTATGTAATGTATGATCAGGCCGATGTAGTACTTGACTCGGTAAAACAAAATCGTACCAAATTCAAAAGGTAAACTTTTCATATAAAGAAACTTTACACACACTGACGAGTAAAGTTATGTGAAGCGCATTTTATAGTGTCGGGTGTAGCCTGCGTAGCAAGCGTTTCTATGGAGTTTCAGCAACAACAGCGACGGGAATACACCTATTTCAATAAAGGTTGTTAGTGCAAATGGCAATTGGCGATTGGCAAATGGCAGTTCTACAACCACTCTTGAAGAATATGGATAAATCAAAACAATTATCCATTAACCGTTTACCTATGCTTGGCTCTGACATTGCTGGACTTTATTTAACACCATTAATTTTAAGAATAATTAGTACCTATAAGACATTTACCATTTGCCATTCACCATTTGCACTGACAACCTTTTGTGAAAAAGGTGTATAAACCGAGCGAAGAGGTTGGCCGCGCGAAGAATGGTGAGAATACGGTGGCCCATAAGGGCAATCCGAATCCAAATACATCCGAATTCCAAAGCCTCACTCTCAATTACAAAGCCTCACTTCCAATTCCAAAAGCTTACTATCAATTCCAAAGCCTCACTTCCAATTCTAAAACCTCACCCTCAATTCCTAAACCATTTTACATATCCCCATATAATACTGGTTTAACCCTATTCAGACTGGGGGGAGGCTCTTTAAGCCCCCCCCCGGGAAAAAGTTACTATAACTTCTGAACCATAGCAGCTAAGAGGCTATAACTTTTCCTAAAATCTATCTGTGGACGTTTTGATGCCATTAAAAACCGAGTTTTCACACATAAGTTTCCAAAAAAAAAACTAATACATAGATTTAGGTACTGCCTTAAAGCGTAGCCAGCATGCAATCAATTTAAGCCATATTAAGGGGGTAAATCCCTCAAAGTCCGGGTGAAATTGGAACAAAGTCCAGTTTTGAGGTTTCCATTGATTTAGAGGCAGACTTCATCTGGGAATTGAATCCCTCACTTCATTTCTCTGATTACTAAGGTAATTTGCTATTTTTTTTTAGTCTCTCTGATCGGTTACTAGGGGCAACGCGTCTGTTTACGTGTCTTTCATTGCTAATATCTTTTGTTCTATTTGACAAAAAAATTCCCAGTTTTCTTTATTTGGTTCCCTGCGTTTTGTTGTCGAGATAGACTAGGGAGAGAAGCAAAATGCAGTACTAGGGGAGGGTTGGGGAGTTATTTTACCTCAGATTAGAAATCTCAACTCTTACGAAATCACTACATCGAACAATATCGTCAAAATTTCTCGCTTTCAAACTCTTTTTCAGTAGAATCTCAGTCGCAGTCGGTTAACCAATCACTATTTTCATTACAATGGGTGAAAGTCGTACGATTAGACGAAGTAAGAGGCGATTCTCGGGCAATCAATTTGTTCGTCGCCTGTGCGCGAGACAGGAAGAAGCTTCGGCCTCATCGACAAGCTCTCAGTCGGCAACCAATATAGAGGACGAAAGAAACACTACAGCGGAGAATGGTTCGGCTACTGGCATGAAATCACAGTCGTTTAGGAGACTACAAGGTGATCCAAGCACCATAAACAAGCCTTTTGATCACAAAAGTGAATCAAACAAGACAAAGATTTCGGGATACCGAATGTGTGACATGGAGATTCTTGCCAATGTGCTTTCGAATGTACGGTGCGCCGAATGTGCTAATTTTACAAATCCAACTTATGGAGAATTCCATTGCAAGAAAGGGCTGTGCTTCCTTTTTATGTATTGTGTGCCAGAACTGTGGATGGAAGCACGAATTCTACAGTTCAAAGTAAAAGCTTTGAAGTTAACCTTCGCCTTGTTTACTCAATGAGATCGCTTGGCAAGGGACACAAAGGCGCACAGAAATTCTGTGCTCTGATGAACATATGAACATGCCAGCGCCTCCAAGGGCAAAGAACTAATCTAACAATGCTCGAGTAATTACTCAGCATATATATTGCAATAAAAAGTATGGCTAATGCTGCAGAGGAAGTGAAGGAGCTGAAGGGTGCTAACACTAGCGCTTAGCCCGTGATTGTGCTGTCTCATACGATGGCACGTGGCAGAAACGGGGTTTCTCTTCACACAATGGCTGTTTGTTAGCAATATCTATGGACACAGGTAAAGTGCTAGATGTTGAGGCACTTAGCCAAATTTGTAAGCAATGTGAGAGGCACTCATTTGGACCCAGACAGTGAGGAATACACTCAATGGAGAGCAGATCACAACAGTTGCAAAAGCAACTACAAGGGATCAGCCCCAAACATGGAGCCAGAAGGGGTAGGGTGAATATTTCGTCGCTCAATTGCTGACCACAATTTAAGATATAAACATTTATATGGTGATGGAGATAGCAAAACATTTACAAAAGTAAAAGATGTCTATGATGGCATAGAAGTCGAGAAGGAGGAGTGTGTGGGTCACGTTCAGAAGAGAGTGGACACTTCTCTAAGAAAACTAAAGAAAGAAAATAAAAATCTGTGAGGGAAAGGGAAGTTGACAGATGCAATGATAGACAAACTTCAAAATTATTATGGAATCGCCATTAGAAGCAATGTTGGAGATCTCCAAGGCATGAAGTCTGCCATTTTGGCCTGTCTCTTTCACTGCGCATAAAACAAGGACCATGTTTTACATAACCATTGCCAACCCAGTGAATCAAGCCAGTGCAAGTACCAAGTCAAGAAGGCCACTCAGGAGCTTAGCAGCTATAAAAATGGCCCTGGACTGCCAGTTGCTTTCATACATGCTATAAAACCGACATACCAGAGGTTGTCTGACCCAGAGCTTCTGGAAGAGTGTTTACATGGCAAAACTCAAAATTAGAATGAGTCGTTTAATGGTATGATATGGCAGCGAGTGCCGAAACCATGATGCTTTAATATGGGGTCTAGTGGGTCCATGGACCTCCTCATTGAGGGTCTCGTCAGTGTTTTGTACGATCCACCCAAGACAAAGTGTCAATTCAAAGGGTTTTAGCCAAAAAAAAACAAAAACAAAAAAACAGATAAAACTGTTTATCCAATATTTGTAATTTCTACCAAATATCTTTTATTACCCTTCAACTGAAAGAAAATTATAAAAATCAAGAAAATCTAGTAGTAGTGCAATGTGAAAAGAAGAAAGGGAATTTGGACAGTGTAGGCAAGTATGGAGCACATTCACTGGCAAAAACGATATGCTAATGTATAGAAATATTCAGATCTTTTTAGAACCTATTAACCCCCATGAACCTTTTTTTTTCTAGAAAAAAGAATTCATTTTAAATTTTAAATGTTCTTCGAACTCACAAAATATAAACTAAAACTGTTCCTCGCTCGATATCTTTAACAAAAGAGCTGACAGAACTTAAAATGTGATGAAGAATCTCCAGATGACAGAGCAAAAAAAAAAATGGCAAGTTTTCACAAAATAAGGTCTGGTCAACTTCCTTATGTTATGTAAACCAACATATCAAAAAGTTTTTTTTTCTAATGTATTCGTCGTCAAGATATTAGGCTTGAAGTGCAATTTTTAAATGTTCAAAGTATGAATTCTTCTCGTTTTTAGGGAGAAGTCGGACTCTGATCAGAAATTAAGCCAACTTTGCTCGCTTACATCTAAATTTCATATCTTCCAAATTTTAAAGACAACACAATTAAGCTTCTGGTCAGAGGAACTCCTTATATGCGGAATCTTGAGCTTTTATATTGAGAATTGGAAAATTTTATGCCATTTTTTTGCTCTGCCTCTCCAGATAAGAAATCGTTCTTTATTACAGTTAAAAAGTATCCCTTGACAAGCTTAAGATTAGTTCACTTCTTGAATGAATTAAAAGCAAAGAAATAACATTTTCTAAAACAAACGCGACGTTTGTTTACAAACAATCAATCTCACAATTTTCTATCCTTTTTATGGGATAAAGTATGAACAAAGTAGCTGAATTACTAGTTAGGAACTAGGTATAATAAAACATCAACATCCTCTCATGGCTTTAACTGTTTGAGTGCTAGAAATATATTAACACAAGAGTTTTTCATAGCTCCGACAAAGTTTATAAAATTGAAGTCTTACTTACCTTTTTCCATTCTCCCCTTCGCATTTGACTAGTACTTGGTCTTACCCCCTGATGATAAACCCTGTACTAGAACACACGTGAGGCTGCTTAACCTTTCAAAGAGCTCTATGAAATATTCTATCCCTTATTTACCTTAACACATTGACCCCTCAATCGGCCTGTTCCGGCTTTGGGAAGTACCCACAACCCAAAAAATTAATAAATGCAAACTAAACACAACAAGATGAAGATACTCAGGCATCAGTCTAAGGTATAAATTGTCTTGAAGATATGCATCCAACCAAGGTGTTGGCACCTACTCTTAAGCCAAATAATAGCACAGGTTCTTTGACAAATTTCAAATTGAACAAGGAAAGAAAAGCAGAATCACCCCTCTCAATAATATAAGCGCCTGCACCCGCGAACGGGTATAGCACAGTTTGTATTTAACTGTTCTCCGCCCTTTTACGGCGAGCTTCCCTTTGTTTTAAATAGGTTTCATATCTTCTTTTGTCGTATGACGTGCAGATGTTATTTGTGATCGCCCTCCATTCCTTTCTATTATGTACATGATAGTTCCACGCTTCAAGGACGCATCCAATTTTGAGGTCTTTTTTCAAAATGTCCTTGAATCTTAGTTTAGGACGACCAACTGGGCGAGACCCGTGTTCTAGCTCCGAAAATAACAGCTGCTTAGGCACTCTGTCATCGTCCATTCGGCAGAGGTGACCAAGCCAGCGGAGACGATTTCTAGCTAATTTTGTTTCAATATCATCTACGTTTGCACGACGTAGGACGTCTTCATTGCTTATATAGTCATCCCACTTGATCTTGAGGATTAGGCGTAAATGGCGTTGTTGCAGAGTACGAAGTTCTCTAACTTCATGCTGATATACAGTCCATGTCTCACTACCGTACAATAAGAGAGGCATTAGACATTGATTATAAACAGCGATCTTGGTTGGTACAGTGAGATCACGTGAGTCGAAAACTCTCTTTCGAAGGCGACCGTAAGCACATGATACAGCTTGTATACGAGATGTGAGCTCCGCTCTCATTGAGCAGTCACTTGACAGGATACTACCAAGGTATTTAAAGTGAGTAACATTGACCAGCTTAATGCCATCAACATAAAAGTCGGCAGTATTACCAATACACATAGTCTCCGTCTTTTTAGTGTTAATGCGCATCCCCATTCTCTTAGCAAGTTCATTGTACGATGTAAGTAAAGACTGCAGACCCTCTGGGGTATCGCTAAATAAGGCGATATCGTCAGCGTACTGTGCCTCCCTGATGAATTCCGTAAGGACTTTTGTTTTTGCTTTGAGCCTGCGAAGATCGAAGAGATTACCATCAAATCGGAATCTTATCTTGATGCTGCAGGTGTGTTCAATTTTATTAAAGGCCAACCAGAGCAGGACAGCAGCATAGATGCCGAATAGAGTTGGTGCTAACTTACATCCTTGCTTGACACCACAGTTGTATTCAAATGCACGAGTTAGCTCTCCGTCTACGATTAGCCTAGCATGAACATCAGAATATAGCTTCTTTATTATACTTATGAACTTTGGTGGGCATCCTAGTTTGCCAAGGATCGAAAAGAGAAGTTCACGATTGACAGTGTCGAAGGCTTTCACAAAGTCTATAAAGACTATATACATGTTGTTACGTTGCTCTCTGGTCTTTTCCATAAGCTGACGAAGAGTGAATATGCCATCAATAGTGCCCCTACCAGCTCGGTACCCTGACTGGGACTGGGGATATATAAATTCCGCAAGCAGCTGTAGTCTTTGCAAGATGATATCTGCGAATATTTTCCCCACGACGCTTAGTAGTGATATCCCCCTGTAGTTTCCACATTCGGTTCTGTCGCCCTTCTTAAATAAAATGGTGATAATTGCATCTTTCCACACTTGAGGAATGATTTCAGACGCCCAGATGATATTAAAGAGGATGAGAAGAAAAGCTCTCAGGCAGCGACCACCATAAACAATGACTTCTGGAAGGACACCATCAAAACCAGGGCTCTTCCCAAGTTTGGTGTTTGAAATGGCTTTTTCCAGCTCCTGGTCTGTAACAGGATCATCCATAGACTGCATGATTGGTAATTGGTCAAATTCGTCCACGATTTTTAAGTCAACATCACTCGGGAGATTTAGCAAATCACTAAAGTGCTCCACCCATCTACCTTTGACTTCTATGGGATCGGCCAAAAGAGTGCCTTCTTTAGAGCGAACAGGATGAGAATTTCTTGATCTTGGGCCATAGACTGCATTCAAGGTGGCATAGAACTCTCTTGGATTTTTTGTTTGAGAAAAATGCTCAGCTTCTTCAGCTTTCTTTTGAAACCATGCATCCTTGATTTGTCTAATACGTGTTCTTAACGAGTGCCTGTCTAGGGTTTTGTCTTGAAGTAAGTTTCGAATTTCCTCATCTTGGTCATCAAACCAGTCATTTTGGATCCTCTTTTTCCTTTCGAAAACATGGTTTGCAGCTTGTTGAAGAATATCTTGCAGATCTTCGAAATCGTTATTACAAGCAGGAATTTTCTCATCTAAAAACTGAACGAGCTTCACTTTCTTATCGTCATTGAGACGAGTGTCTAGCTTTTTCGGGGGTCTTGAGATATTCTTCTTGCGCTTCAAAGGAAAAGCACAATTAGACACTAAAAGCTTGTGGTCCGTGAAACAGTCGGCAGCTTGATTGACTTTGGTTACTTTAATAAAAGGCTTAGCAGCTTGATTGGCTAGCACATGATCGAGTTGGTGCCAGTGCTTAGAGCGGAGGTGTTGCCACGTGTTCTTCAAGCTATCCTTTAATTGAAACATTGTACCCATGACACTTAGCTGCAACCGAGTGCAAAACTCAAGGAGCATGAGGCCATTCGAGTTCATCTTTCCAACACCGTGCTTACCGATAACATCAGGCCAGGATTTGTAGTCTTGACCCACACGAGCATTGAAATCGCCCAACACAATAAGAGGGTTGTTCTGAGCTGAAGGAAGGCAACAACGGAGCTTTTCGTAAAATACCTCTTTTTCCTCAGATGTTCTTTGCATGGTAGGAGCGTATACGCTAACAAGGGTGAGGTAGTTACCACTTTCCAATGGAACACGCATTTGCATAAGTCTGTCGTTGATAGGTGTTGGACAAATCCCTTGCGATACAAGTCTGTTGGAGATAGCAAATCCGACACCGGCTGTTCTCTCACTTCCCCCACTCCAGAAGATAGTGTGACTCCTTTCTACAATGTTACCAGTGTTGGGACGTCGGACTTCGCTTAAAGCACAGATATCGATATTAGCATGCTCCAGCTCACGACAAATGAGTGCTGTGGCTCGCTCTGGTCTTAGAGAACCATCGCCGTCATTGGTAGTACGGACATTCCAAGCTCCAAGGGTTAGAGCTTGCTTTCTAGAAGATAGAAACTGACGATTGTCGATTGCTCTGGAAGTTATAGCCGAGTGCGGTCTTCGTCCATTTTTCGCCACTGCCGCACTGGGTGGCGCATCGGTTCCCCCGAATGCGGTAGCCATAGCTCCAATACTACTAGATTGACTTTCCATAAAAACTGTGAGGCTGCACCACTGATGACGACACTACCTGGCGCGAGGGTAGTGTCCCTTGGCGAGAGGTTCTGTTTATCGACAACCCAGCATAGCTGGGATGGCCGCAGAAACAACTCGTTGCAACTTGTTGCCGGAAACTGAAGCCGGGTTGACCATCAGATCCGCCGGTGCTGGCCGTTGACCTATTCGAAGCTCATCCGCCCAAAGAAGTAACAAAGGTTTACTCCCAGATTTTTCCTCGAGGTTGACTCCTGAAGCCTTTCCCAGACCGGGTATAGCCGCAAGGCAGCGGAGGTTTGGAATCAGGGTTTTCCTTCCCCTAGGTGGATTGCCAACCAAGGCTAACGAGCTCCACCTACCCAGAAAGGGAATATACCGTCCCTTACTCGGTCCCTAGTGTAACTTTTTGTCAAGGACAGGTGCACCACGTGAAGGTAGTTACACAGGATTTAGGTGGCCAGAGCCGTGGGGAATAGCCACCCTCTCAATAAAACGCTCAAAATACAACACAAGGGAGAGAGATCAGCAAACACAGCTCAAGACACAAATAGATACCTTTATTTTGATCCTCCAGGTTCATTTCCATGGCCTCGAAACACAATGTCCACTCCTTGAAGGCTTGTAAAACCATGAAGATGCCTTGACGGATTGAAAAGCATTCTGGGAGATCCAGGGAAAAATTCACCAGGGGAGGGCCAGTCAACACTCCTCTCCCCAATCAAAGTCAGATGGTTTTTTAGAAGTCTTTTCACCCCAAAGCCAAACAAATCAATTCCAGGTCATACAGACCCAGAATAGCAGTGTAAACAATTTTGGAATCAATTTGGTTTCAGAAAAGACAGCATTTAGGAGAGCTGTGGTGATTCATTAGAAAATTATTTTCTCATCCAGGCAAAGCCAAACAAGAAAAAATCATCATGAATCCACCTTTGCTTGCAAATATCCATAAGCAAAGCACTCAATTATGCCCCAAAAGACTTCATGATGTCCTGAGACACTCTCCTAATATGCTCATAGCTGTGTTTTTGATGAAAAATACAAGCAACCATCAACTTGTGCTGGCTTCAGCACAACGACGAGGGATTAAAAGTGATGACCGCAAAGCACTGTTAGAAAGCTTGGATACTGCTGAATAGGTGCAGCTGTGTTTGACTTTGACGGGCTGTATAAAACTCAGAATAGGGGGGAGGCATCTGTTTTCAGTCTGTTTTTTTGTAAATTCAGCTCTAAAATAGCCAGGAGTCAAAGGATTAAGCCACGGCGAAAATAATGCAAAAACTTTATCAATTTACGGTATCGGCCGGGAGTTAGAAGAGCGAAACGCGGGAAAATTAGACGCAGGGTCCCCGTGAAGGTAAATACAAAAATACTAAAAACTAAATTATTGTAAGTTTGTTATGCAACTTTCGGGGTTTTATTAGGATGTAGCATTCTCGGATAGTGCTAAAATATATTCTCGTATAATCATTTCACTGAGGTGGCGTTTTGCTAAGTTGGCAGGCGGGCGACACCACAGGGTACCCGCGCAACGACCAAAAAAAACCGCGCTGGCTCCGCTAAAAAGTAGTAAGTTTTTTATAATTTGGTCCTGTTTCTCATATTTAAATACCTGTTTTGACTTTATAAACCTAAGCGGTTCATGAAATACGAGGAGGGCCCTTTTACCCCCCCCCCCCCCCCCACAATCACAGATAGCTTAAAAAGGCCAGGCTGAAAGGGTTTAAATATGAAATATTTAGGTTATTCTAAACCAACTAGAATCTAGAAGTTGAAGCATGGAAGGTTTGACCCGTAAGGACACTATCTTGAAAAAAAGATGTATGAAAAAATATTGATATTCTAATCAAGGTTCTGGTGAATAAAGTTATGATGTATTAACTTAATATGTATCAGCTCGATTAATTATATTCTCTTTACTACTCGAAAAAACCCTGCTCCTTTTCCTTCTGTAATAATTTCACTTAAACGCAAAATTATCTTTGATATATTACTGTTATCTAAAAACGCAGTTAAGGAATCGAATGTGTTTTATCCAAGTAAACACACTAAATAATTAAATTCCTGCTAAATAAACATGGCATATTCCGTTATGGGATTTCAATGAATTAGTGCGAGAGAGGAGTTTGTCTTTTAAACCAGTTCGATGCAGACACGCTGAAAGCCTAAAAGGGGTAAGTATTGAACTTAAACTTCACTTTCAAAGAGAAATTTAAACAAATAATATTTCTATATACAAAGCGTTCCATTTTTTTAGGGACTCACCTGAGATGGAGATTGTAATTTTAAAAATACTCACATAACAGAATGTAATTCTTCTGCATCTAAATGTTATTGGTTTAGTGTGAGCAAAAAAAATAATAATACTCTTAATACTAAAAGGCAGATTTTTAGCATTTTCGACCCAATATAATGAATTTTTACGTCAACACATGTCCATAGAAAACCTACAATAGCCGTTTTCGATGTTTGGTTCATCTTTCGCGATTGACACTCGATGTTTTTCAGTATTTCGGTGGTCCGTCTGCCTAAAAGACATCAAGTTGGACTGACCTCATATACGCAAAATGAAATGGAGTGGTTTATAACTACCTCGAAATTTTTATCTTAATATTGCTACCACTAAACTTGCATGAAAAAAAATAAAATTTGGTTTCCAAGAAGAGTAAATCTAGCGGAATCAGATAAAGCAAAAATGTATTACGGTAATAAATTCTAAAAAAAATACTTAAATCGCGCCAAAAATCACTCGCTTTTTAGTTGTTACTGTGAATTTAAACAAAATAATCGCGCAGATTTCGAGATTTGTATTAATTTCAAAATATATTGCTTCCACTTAACCTTATTCAGACTGGGAGGGAAAATTGCTATAACTTCTGAACCATAGCAACTAAAAAACTTTTCCTAAAAAACTCTCTGCTCCATGTTACCATGGCAACCGTTTTTTTTCACACATATGTTTCCCAAAAACTCAAAAAGGAGTGAATTTTTCATATTTTGGTCCTGTTTCTCAGATTAAAATGCCTCTTTCACAGCGCTAGAATTTTTTACCTCGGATAATTGGGGGGAGGGGTAAGTAAATTTAGCTCTCTCAAAGCCGTTGTCACTAGATTTACTATGGCACTTTATAAGCTAATATTAAGCATTTATCATTACTATTATCAGTAATACACGCATGCAAATACTTTTTTCTGTAATAATTCCAGAGTTTTTTTATTTTGCAAAAATCATAAGAACCCAAGATGGCGGAAATTAAAAAAAAAGTGATTACAAACGTTGTTATGGCCTTTTTGCATTGTAAAGCCGTTAAAAGGTTGATTTTGACATATCTGAATGATGCAAAATGATTCCAACCCGATATCTGATAATTTAGGCAATATCTGAAAAGAATAGCTAGACACCGTATTAATGACGTCATTGTGACGTCATAATTGATTCGACCACACTCAAAATAAAGCCTGACGATTCTTTACATGCTGGTGATCATTATCTGTAAGTTTGATGGTCATAGCCTAAGCGGTTCATGAAATACGGAGGGGGGAAGGGGGGGCTTTAAGCCCCCAGTCACAGACAGCTTAAAATAGCCCCTGAATAGGGCGAATTTGCATAAAAAATAATACTTTGATTTCCAAGAATAGTAAATCTAGGATATCTGATAAAGCATAGATGTATTCGTAAAATCTGAAAATGTACACAAATCGTGCCGAAAATGAGTCTTCTTTAGGGAACTTAGCTGTTTAGCCAAAACAACCTCGGCGCGCCGAGAAGCTGTAGGAGGGGTTAAGAAGACACAAGAGGCGGGAGTATTTTATTTGCCGAGCATGTTCATCTCTAGCAGCCTTTTTTAGTCTTAGGGACGGACCATTAGAAAAGTGAAGGGGGGAAGGGGTGGGGGAAAATTCAGACACGATAAAAAATCTGAAAAAAAAAATGCCACACAAACGAGACAGAAAAAAATGCATACAACGATTCACCTTTCTTGGCCACCCCTCTCCCCCACACACTGTTTTTCCTGTTTCTTTGGTGGTAACAGTGGGATTATCTGCAGAACCCCTCTAACTCGAACTCGGATAACTCGAAATCCTTGCTAACTCGAACTCGGATAACTCGAAATCCCCGCTAACTCGAACTCGGATAACTCGAAATCCCCGCTAACTCGAACTCGGATAACTCGAAATCCCCGCTAACTCGAACCCGGATAACTCGAAATTCCCGCTAACTTAACAAAGTTCGATTTTTTCTCGGATTTGGACCTTGTTTTCAGTCATTTTTACGCGTCTCCTAGAGCTTGGCCAACTCGCATTCCCTGCTAACTAGACAGTTTCTTCGTTCCCTTTTTTTGCCTTATTCAACCCCGATAACCCGAACTTTGCCCTCATGACTTGTCAACAAATCAAGGAAATGGTTTCTGTGTGACTGGGCTGTCGCCTAGATCTCGATTGCGACGGACAGAAAATTACTCATCAACGATACAATCTTTATCTATCGAGGGTAACATATTAACTGAATTTACAGTTTTCTAACATATGGCCCTCAACGATCTCGGCGACAGGGAACAATCAACATCACAATCGTCATTTTTGCATCCACAGTAAAAGTACACTAGTGTCTACTAACAGGACATCTACAGTCCGAGTTTTGAATTTTTCTTGTTTCTCTTCAAGTAATTTCGATATAATTTTATGGTATCGTTCATGCTTATATATTGACAACGATCTTTTAATGTTTGAGGAAGACTTCGTATTCTTTTGGCTTGGCGCTTCGCGAACGAAGATTTCAGGGGTATCCTATTACAGATCCACTTTTATGTAGTTTTGTTGTGTTTTCAGATTAAATGTGGCACTAAAATTACGATTTTATAGTGTACAGAGATAACAGAATACCGACAATAAGGCTTAACTCAGATTGGCTTGCCTTTTCTTAACAAGTGAGAATAATTCGAACAATAGGTCGACAATTTTACTTGGATATTTGAATAAATTGAAAACTGTCGGGCTTTTAGTCCATTGAGGACCTTTCCCGACTGTCGAGCATAGCCACTGCGTTAAATATATCCTGCCGCTGTTCATTGAGTCTGAGGTCCAGTTGGATAAAATCAGAAATCATTGTTTTAAAATAATATATTTAAAATATTACCGAAAAGCGTCCGACATCGACTCCGATCCCGACATCGAAACCCGCCCGCGAAGCTAAATCCGAAATACCCTTTTCTTAGAGCGCGAAAATCGCTATATACTGATTTGCACTTTTATAATGGTTCGTCCCTTCTGAACTTTCCACTTCGCAATTCAAATCAGAATCAATAGACAACGGGATCGTATTATAGCTATTTTAAAGTAGCTTAAAAGCACACAAGTCCAGCTACTATTTTCTTTAAAGTAAGGGTTTACAATAAATTCATGCTCGCCTATATCTACCCTGGTTCCAGAGCCTCGGACGTCTCTCTATTTAGTGGCCAGCGCATACCTCGCTAGCCGCTGACCACTGGCCGCTGGCCACTAAATAGAGAGACGTTCGGGGCTCTGGAACCAGGATAGCCTATATCAACTCTCGTATAGATCTTCTGCACTCGCCCTGAATGGCCAAAAATAAATTATTGAAACAGACTTCCATACATGGTATGCAATCTTCTTATAAGGCAATTATTTGGCATCATTTTATCTTTAAAAAGTAAACTAAGATGAGGGTGCTCTTGGTACTGGCGTCTTTACAAGTGGTCAGCGGCACACAATGTGAGACTTCCAACTCCATATATGGATACGGCCTTAGCAGCCGCGCGATCGGCACTCAGAGGGCTGATGACATGATGATGTGCATACAAAAGTGCAGAAAAGAGTACAACTGCCTCAGCGTTAATTACCAAATGGTAGACGGATTATGCAAATTACAAAACGCAAATCGGAACACACCTGAGGCGGAATTGAAAGTTTCGGAGCACACGATTTATATGGAGGATATCCCGAATTCTAAGGTCAGTCTACAGCTCAGCTGGGTAAAAACCTGGCTCTCTTCATTAAAGAGCCAATAAAGCTCAGTGGTGCCCGGGCATCGAGGCAAAGGACCCAGATTCAATTAAAAGCAAGGATGGCTTTATAGGTGTATAACCCTGGCTAACTAAATAAAAAAATGTAAAACCGGGAGTCCCGGGAGGTAAAAAAGCCATTATTGAAGCTGACTCGTATCATCTTCAGTTCTGCAGGCCCACCTCAGGTAAGGCCTGACTTACAGGCTTATAACTTGAAAAACCGTTTTCATCAATATCTCAGGGACACAATGAAACCAAACTTGGCAAGAACTTTATTCACAAATTTTGTAATTATGGCAACCGATTTAAGGTGGCTCGAGCGTAATTTTTCGATTTCTACTTTCAATGGAAAATTGGAAAATACAGAAGCATAGTGGATTTCAAATGTAAAATGCATATTTGAAATCCTTACAGTAGTCTTCTTATCGTACTGTCTTTTAAGGCTGTCCACCTACATTATTAGCTAAAATACAAACGAAACTTTGTTTCCATGGCAACGGTTCTCACTGTCACGTTACGCTGGACACGATTAAAAGACAGCATGATGTGGGGAATTTCATGACGATTATAAATATACCATTTAAGGCTTTCTCTATTGTCGTTGTGTATTCCCCATTTTTACTTGAACGCAAAAAAATATAAATTGAGCCTGAAGTCTCCTTAAATTGGTTGCCATGGCAACATACTATGAAATAATCTTTGGACCGACAGCAATGTTGTAGCTGCCAAGTTTGGTGATCATTCTGTTTGGGAGATATTAGCTAGCAAAAACAGATTTTGTCCGCGTATAAGCCCCACCACGTCTTCAAGTCGAGCCTTAACACACCTGAGACCGCGTTCGCACCCCCCCCCCCCCCCCCACAACGGCGGGAAGTCCACTTCTAGTTCGCAATAGACGTGCTATTCGTAGACAAAACTATAAAGTTTAAGCGAATTAGATACAAAAAGGCATTCTAGATCACTCTGCTGGTATGCCATGAGTCTATAAGTCAAACCTTTTTGTAGCCAAATCCGATAAAAAACGCCCCGTTTAAAAAATTATTTTTGTTCTTTCGGGGGGTGGTCACGATTTTTATCAGAAGACTTCCCCCCTCCCCCCAAGAAACATTCTGGGTACGGGCCTGTATTGACACTGAATCACACTCATTAATGTTAATATTGTTGAGCAGGCCATACCGATAGCCATTTTGCACATATAATAAAATGAATATTCTGTATGATACTTTTTTGCTCCTAGGAACCCCCCCCCCCCTTGAAGCCCAAGGGTAGTAAGAATCCCCTAAGCCCTTTCATTTAAATCATCGGCTAGTGCAAATAATTTAAACTCTTGAGCGAATGTTTTTCTTTTCCAGCCTACTTGCCCATGGACAAGCCCCTGTAAGAATGGAGGGACGTGTTATGTCGAGAATCATGCCAGCAAGTGCATCTGCCCAAAGGGATACAACGGAAAAGAATGCGAAAATGGTAAAATGTTCTAATTGAAATAGACTGGGTAAAGAACGTAAGGGATCGAAAAAGAGACACAACCCCTTTAACAATAAAAATCAATAAACAATAAAATCGCTTATATAAAACGAATCCCGACTTATGAGACTTGTATACTAATATTAGTGTATTTATATCTCATAAAATAAATAATTTGTGTATCATTTTCTAGGGCCACCTGACTGTGAAACTTTGCGAGCCGCCGGTGTCACGGCAAGCGGAGTGCACAAAATATACCCAGAAGGCATGGAGAGCATCATAGTGTACTGTGACATGTCTACGGCAGCTGGGGGTGAGTGTAACGCAATGTAACGTAACCCAGTGCAGCGTGACAAAATGTGTTTCCGATACAATATATAAAAAAGCTTTTTCGATATCTTGAAAAAGAATATTGGATGGATTTTCTCATAATTTTTTTTAGTAAAAGCGGTTCCAGACATTGTACTTATCTCTGCAGTATTGATCTGAAGGACTTTGCTGGAACTTTCTGTTTTTTGCTTACTCCTATACAGTCAAATATTAATATTAATTTACAATAACAATATGCTTGTCATTGTAAACCTCGGTCATTGTTAACGGGGAATGTTTAAATGGACAAAGGAATAAATAAATGAAAAAACAATTAGGAGATCGACCTTATTCTTATGAGAGCCTTTTTCTGTTCCAGCCATTTTTGCATGATCAAAATTTAGTTAGAAGAAGTCCAGATTACATTTCAATGTCAGGCCCGTAGCCAGGGGGGGTTCGGAATAACCACCCCTAACGACTTGAAGGTCCGCCCTGATGAAGAAAAATTGAGTACCACTGCAAGCTAGGACGAGCTAATTAGTCCGCTAAATGGGTAAACGAACCCCTCTTTTAAAATCCTGGCTACGGGCCTGCAACGCCATGTACTACTTGCCGGCCAAGCAAACAGACTTATGTCCGGAAGACTAGTGTCCAAAAGGTCGGACAGGCTAGTGTCCGAAAGGAGTGCTAGGAAGGGCGAACAATATAGAAAAACTACAACTCATATGTTTTGCTTTTCAGGGTGGACCATGATATTTAAGACGGTATCAGGGGTGCTAAAACAAGGCGCGGTCAACCTGTGGATAAATGACAACTTGACTAGTGACGAGGACTCAACCGAGTCTCTCTCAAACTTCACCAACTCGACGCAGATGTATAAAAATCGGCTCGTACAAAACTGGCAGAAGTTTAATCCAAAAGAGGTAAGCAATGAGAGCAAAACAGATTTCTCCTCAGGGGTCGCCGGTTGGCGCATCAGACCAAATGTCAATGCACTGATGCCACTGCCTTTAGTTGCTTTGTGTCCGGTTGACGGCGACAATCTTCCACAAGAACATTTTTAGGAGTGCTAAAATGTACCTTCTTATTAATCCTCACAAAGTTTTGCTTCAAGCCGAATCCGCAAACGCATGATAGAAGAAAACAATCGAAAATAAGAAAATCATAAATGTGTTTTTTAAGCCCGAAATCCGTATTTAAATGTTCAATAGATCAGTGTACCGGTACGTTTTAAGAATCCGACAATCAGTTCTATTTTTCTTTAATCATTTTAGGCCGGATCCGCCGATCCGAAAATCTATTCATCAACCCCCCCCCCCCCCCCCCCCCCCCCCCTCACCCCTTAAACCTGATTGCAGGCTTATAGAACCAGGCTGGAAGTCAAGTCTGATATTACTGGGGTTTACAAAACTTACATTTTCCAGGTGCTAATACTGGTTTACAAGAATGGCGTAGCAGATTTGCAACTCAAATTCAACGCAACTGGCAGCGATAATACAAACTGGTACCAAAAGTCACGCTTGTTGGAATCTCCCTGGACAGATCTCGTGTCTGGTTTGTTGGTACCGACCAAGTTCGTCCTCATTGGCTGCTGCTCCCGGATGTTTTATACCATGAGTGGGGAGGGTGGATGCGACAACGACATGGGGTGGCTTATGGTAGCAGCAACGGCATGTCACTATGAACTCAATCACAAGCTTAACACGATCATCTACAGCAAGAGTACGACCATACACTTCCGCTTAGGTAAGAAGCACGGTTATACACTTCCGCTCAGGTGACAAGCACGGTTATACACTTCCGCTCAGGTGACAAGCACGGTTATACACTTCCGCTTAGGTGAGAAGCACGGTTCTACACTTCCGCTCAAGTGAGAGGCACGGTTATACACTTCCGCTCAAGTGAGTAGCATGGTTATACACTTCCGCTCAGGTGACAAGCACGGTTATACACTTCCGCTCAGGTGACAAGCACGGTTATACACTTCCGCTCAGGTGACAAGCACGGTCATACACTTCCGCTCAGGTGACAAGCACGGTTATACACTTCCGCTCAGGTGACAAGCACGGTTATACACTTCCGCTCAGGTGACAAGCACGGTTATACACTTCCGCTCAGGTGACAAGCACGGTTATACACTTCCGCTCAGGTGACAAGCACGGTCATACACTTCCGCTCAGGTGACAAGCACGGTTATACACTCCCGCTCAGGTGACAAGCACGGTTATACACTTCTGCTCAGGTGACAAGCACGGTTATACACTTCCGCTTAGGTAAGAAGCACGGTTATACACTTCCGCTTAGGTGAGAAACACGGTTATACACTTCCGCTCAGGTGAGAAGCACGGTTATACACTTCCGCTTAGGTGAGAAGCACGGTTCTACACTTCCGCTCAAGTGAGAGGCACGGTTATACACTTCCGCTCAAGTGAGTAGCATGGTTATACACTTCCGCTCAGGTGACAAGCACGGTTATACACTCCCGCTCAGGTGACAAGCACGGTTATACACTTCCGCTCAGGTGACAAGCACGGTCATACACTTCCGCTCAGGTGACAAGCACGGTTATACACTTCCGCTCAGGTGACAAGCACGGTTATACACTTCCGCTCAGGTGACAAGCACGGTTATACACTTCCGCTCAGGTGACAAGCACGGTTATACACTTCCGCTCAGGTGACAAGCACGGTTATACACTTCTGCTCAGGTGACAAGCACGGTTATACACTTCCGCTTAGGTAAGAAGCACGGTTATACACTTCCGCTTAGGTGAGAAACACGGTTATACACTTCCGCTTAGGTGAGAAACACGGTTATACACTTCCGCTCAGGTGACAAGCACGGTTATACACTTCCGCTTAGGTAAGAAGCACGGTTATACACTTCCGCTTAGGTGAGAAACACGGTTATACACTTCCGCTTAGGTGAGAAACACGGTTATACACTTCCGCTCAGGTGACAAGCACGGTTATACACTTCCGCTTAGGTGAGAAACACGGTTATACACTTCCGCTCAGGTGACAAGCACGGTTATACACTTCCGCTTAGGTGACATGCACGGTTATACACTTCCGCTCAGGTGACAAGCACGGTTATACACTTCCGCTTAGGTGACATGCACGGTTATACACTTCCGCTCAGGTGACAAGCACGGTTATACACTTTCGCTCAAGTGAGTAGCATGGTTATACACTTCCGCTTAGGTGAGAAGCACGGTTATACACTTCCGCTCAGGTGAGAAGCACGGTTATTCACTTCCGCTCAGGTAAGAAGCACGGTTATACACTTCCGCTTAGGTGAGAAGCACGGTTCTACACTTCCGCTCAAGTGAGAGGCACGGTTATACACTTCCGCTCAAGTGAGTAGCATGGTTATACACTTCCGCTCAGGTAAGAAGCACGGTTATACACAATTCCGCTCAGGTTAGAAGCACGGCTATACACTTCCCCTCAGGTGAGCAGCACGGTTATATACTTCCGCTAGGTCAGCAGCACGGTTATACACTTCCGCTCAGGTGAGAAGCACGGTTAAACTCTCCGGTTAGACACTTCCGCCTGAGCTAGCTAATGGCTAACCAGACATGCGATCTGCAACGCACCGATCAATGCCAAGTCAAAGTATAGTAATGTCAGACACGATTGTACCGATGCTAATTATTAATAGATGACAAATAATGATCTTTGCAGGGGGTTATGAAACAGCTGACGTCATGGCGGTTTATGTCCGCTGACAACATTCAGAAGCCTGCGGTTTAATTAACAATGCAATTATCACGTTCAGATGCAGACCCAAGACCAAAGATCAATTATGATTTTGTTGGATCCGTGTCGGATAATTGGTTTAAAGGTCGCACAGTGTTATTACACGAACAGAAGATTACCTTAATTGTTACCCTTTATAGGGAAACGCAAACTTGCAAAGAATGGGGCTAACCTTCCAGATATAGTAAAAACCCGCGTGAAAGAAGATAGATTTTTTCAAGTCTGGTAAAACAGGTTTTTATATTTTGGGGTACTCATGAACAAATAAGGCAAAATAGGTTCTTATTAGGTTCTTATTTTTTACAAGTTGTTTAATCAACAGTAAAATTCATAATCACAGAAGTGTTACAGAATGCATAGCCACCTTTCTATAGAAACATCCTACTGTATGCATGTTATATCTGTTATCTTATCTTTGTTTATCTTAGCTTTATTGTTGATATTTCAAATGCCCATAATTTATTTTTCATGGAGTAACCCAATTTTTGGTTTAGTAGGTTGTTATATTTTGGGGTTTTAAAATCTGCCTATAGGTTCTTACATGTGGGTTTTTACTGTATACTGGGGCACATAATTTATTCAAACTGTGACTACAAGTCATAACTTAACAACACTCATAATTAACTATTAACTTTATTTCAAAAGTATATCTAATTCTGTGTAAACATCTCATTTTCGATATCACATATCACATATCAATATATATATATATATGTATTTTCCTTAATTTTAACCTTATTCAACTATCTTTTTACAATGGGCGTTGCAACTAAAGATGACGAAGTCATTAGTAGCCAGGCATGCCCACGACGCTTTTAAGTACAAAACACCTATATACAAATAACAAAATAAATCAAATGAAAACAAACAAAATAGCAAAGCAAACGAATCCTATATGGACCGATTGACGATGACAACCTGACGCGGACCGCGCACGGATTGGATAAATCGGTGCAATGAAAGAAAAAAAAAAGGTGACAATATCAAGTCGGGCACAAGACATTTTTTTAGAGATAAAATATTATTTTAGGGGGGGAGGGTGCCGTTCTTTTCGCTTTATCGCCATAAATCCCGAACGTGTTGGTGCGGCTACAACAAAAGTAAATGAAATGTACATAACAATAGGGAAATAAATTTTCTTGAACCGCACTGAAATTAGATCCACCCTACAATGAATACGACATCATTCTATTGCTAAAGCAAAAAAAAAAAATTACAAATATATTTCCATTGGGTACACATGTCTTACCATCTTAGAAGGCCCGAAACTGATAAGGGCTGAAGGGCCTCAGATGTACCCCCTTCATGTCTCTCTGTTTGGACAGGGTGTTTGGAAAGGCCCATGTTTGGACAAGGTGTTGGTATAAAGGTATCATGTCTCTCTGTATTACAGCGTGTTCGTGTGAAAGGCCCACGCCTCGAGTCTCCACGTCTGGGCATAGCCTGCGTAGCAAGTGTTCTTGTGTGCTTCGAGCGCAAAGAAGGCACATCGAATTTCTCGCCAGTTTCCTGTTTTTCTGGGTTTCCTTTCGCTCAAAACACACGGGAACGCTTGCTACGCAGGCTAGTCAAGGTGTTGGTATTAAAGTATCATGTCTCACTGTTAGGACAGGGTGTTCATGTGAAAGGCATACGACTGGAGCGATGCCCGCATGTCTGGGCAAGGTGTTGGTATTAAAGTATCATGTCTCACTGTTAGGACAGGGTGTTCATGTGAAAGGCATACGACTGGAGGGATGCCCGCATGTCTGGGCAAGGTGTTGGTATTAAAGTATCATGTCTCACTGTTAGGACAGGGTGTTCATGTGAAAGGCATACGACTGGAGGGATGCCCGCATGTCTGGGCAAGGTGTTGGTATTAAAGTATCATGTCTCACTGTTAGGACAGGGTGTTTATGTGAAAGGCATACGACTGGGGCGATGCCCGCATGTCTGGGCAAGGTGTTGGTATTAAAGTATCATGTCTCACTGTTAGGACAGGGTGTTCATGTGAAAGGCATACGACTGGAGGGATGCCCGCATGTCTGGGCAAGGTGTTGGTATTAAAGTATCATGTCTCACTGTTAGGACAGGGTGTTCATGTGAAAGGCATACGACTTGAGGGATGCCCGCACGTCTGGGCAAGGTGTTGGTATTAAAGTATCATGTCTCAGTGTTAGGACAGGGTGTTCATGCGAAAGGCACACGACTGGAGGGATGCCCGCATGTCTGGGCAAGGTGTTGGTATTAAAGTATCATGTCTCACTGTTAGGACAGGGTGTTCATGTGAAAGGCATACGACTGGAGGGATGCCCGCATGTCTGGGCAAGGTGTTGGTATTAAAGTATCATGTCTCACTGTTAGGACAGGGTGTTTATGTGAAAGGCATACGACTGGGGCGATGCCCGCATGTCTGGGCAAGGTGTTGGTATTAAAGTATCATGTCTCACTGTTAGGACAGGGTGTTCATGTGAAAGGCATACGACTGGAGGGATGCCCGCATGTCTGGGCAAGGTGTTGGTATTAAAGTATCATGTCTCACTGTTAGGACAGGGTGTTCATGTGAAAGGCATACGACTGGAGGGATGCCCGCATGTCTGGGCAAGGTGTTGGTATTAAAGTATCATGTCTCACTGTTAGGACAGGGTGTTTATGTGAAAGGCATACGACTGGGGCGATGCCCGCATGTCTGGGCAAGGTGTTGGTATTAAAGTATCATGTCTCACTGTTAGGACAGGGTGTTCATGTGAAAGGCATACGACTGGAGGGATGCCCGCATGTCTGGGCAAGGTGTTGGTATTAAAGTATCATGTCTCACTGTTAGGACAGGGTGTTCATGTGAAAGGCATACGACTTGAGGGATGCCCGCACGTCTGGGCAAGGTGTTGGTATTAAAGTATCATGTCTCAGTGTTAGGACAGGGTGTTCATGCGAAAGGCACACGACTGGAGGGATGCCCGCATGTCTGGGCAAGGTTTTGGTTTTAAGGTTCTCATGTCTCCTGATTAGACAGGGTGTTCGTGCGAAGGGTCAGCGCCTCGAGAGGAGCCCCATGTCGAGACAAGGTTTTGGTATAAAGTTCTAATGTCTCTCTGTTTGGACAGGGTTTCCGTGCGAAAGGCCCACGCCTAGAAAGGCCCAATGTCTAGGTGTGTTCATACAGGACCCATGACAGGGTGTCACACAAAGGTCCATGCCTCTAGGGCACTACACAAGAAGTCCTTGTGTCTGGACAAGGTGTCATTTCCGTACGTCTCACATTTGTTGCTGCTGCCGTGGTAAAAATCCTCATCAAGCCAAAGACCAAAGTGACCCCTACCAACACAGAAAGGCGAAGGAATTCAGTGTAAATTTGAATGCGATACATGTGGTGTGCATTATATGCACTGATTACTCGCCAATCACTGCAACAAAGCTTTGCGGCAAATACAGCGGAACCCCAACGACACAATTTGGGTTACTTTCTTTGTAAATCCTGAATAGTGGATCCTGTTAAAGCCGCATTGTCACCAGTTTACTTCCGGTCGATTACGTAACAATCTCCGATGATTTTTAACGGAAAACGCGAAAAATACTTTCTTTAAGGATGTGATTGATAATTTAGAGCGGATGGCCTGTTTAATACCTCCGATTTTAATATATTCTTTTGTCTTTTAACGGTTGAGGTTTCCGTCGGACCTCCGGAAGTAAACTGGTGACAATGCGGCTTTTAAAGAATGACGAAAAACAATGGTTTATTTGGGAGAGAACTTCAAAATAACCATAGTCGATTGAAGTCTGGTACTTAATTAATGATATTTGATTGAATTTTCTCAGTTCCTTGCATGAATTAGCCGATGGAAATGGATTCTTTGTGTGACTCCGCATTGAGCGGGGGAGCATAAAATGGCGGCGGGGATACGAAAAACGGTGGAAAGAAATTCATCCGGTTCACTGCCATTTTTAATAATCTGTAGGCTCTCGTCAACAATGTCTTAATGCTAAACCGCTTTCCGGCACAGGATCTCTGCAAATGAATGCATCCAAAGCAATTATACGTACCGACCACTCCCAAACGCGACGGAATCTCTTGAGCCCTTCATGAAGAAATTATTTTCACCGGTCCATTTGTAATCCTGTGGTGAGAAGAAAAGCGATCTTAGAACTATTTGTTTAGGGTATGAATACATATTTCAATACTACTGGTATGTTGACGCTGCTGAGTGGTAATGATGTTAGTGATGATAAGGATGCTTCCGGTCCATTGGATGATGATGGTGATGATAACGCCGGTGGATAATGATAATGATGACCCGGAAGGTGACACTGATTATGCCGGTGGATGATAACGATGGTGGATCATGATGAGGATGATGACAACATGAAACTGATGTTGACGTCTGGTGATTATATGAGAAAGCTGGTCATAATAATGATGACTGTGTTGGGGATGAGGAATACTATCAGGTTAGTGATTATGGTAGTAACAACGATACTGATGATGACGGTGGATGATGATGATGATGATGATGACGGTGGATGATGATGATGATGATGATGATGACGGTGGATGATGATGATGATGATGATGATGGTGGTGGTTGTGGTGGTGGTGATAATGATCAAAGTGAGCCATACACAAGCCACCTTACCTTTATCGTTCCATCTTCCATGAACTTGAAAAGGAAAGACTCCCCGGTACCGTAAAAGCCATCACTGATACGTAGAGGTAACGAGGACAGTACCCCGAAAATCTGAACAACAAGCATTTACATGTCAGGAAAAATCCATAAGGTCTAAAATTGGCGTGAATGCCTCTGATTGGGTGACAAAGTACAGACTGAAGGTGTGATCCTTCGTGTTTTAAACACAACATTGGATTTGTGGTTTGCGAGACTGGATCTTGTCGAATTGATAAAAAATTAAAAGTCACTCGCCACCGGCTCATTCAATTCTCACAACATCCCCACGTGTCTGTAAAAACCTAGTTAGACATGCTTTATATTGTTTCAATATTGTGAAATGTCCATGTAATTCAGTAGTATCATAACATACCTGATGTTCGTCATCCCTGATGATTATCAGCATGGGCGAGTCATAGCACTCCATGTTTCTGTACAGGGTCTTCAGACTAAAACCGTGCAGAAAAGTACTGTACACTAACATCCAGGTGTGGCCGACGGTGCGGGAGGGTAACAACTTGTTCAGCTGAGAAAATTGAGTAATGAATGTCACAATCTATGTGATGTAGGACACCCAAGTCATAAAAAAAGGTGCCGTACAAGCCCTATTCCAGTGACGAACTCAGCCTGGAAAGAGGTTTTACAAAGTTGGATAAGGCTGTAACAGCTCTTCAGCAGAAAATGGTACAAACCTGCTTTATTTGCTTTTCGGTGATGATCTCAGACTGGTGTGACATCTCAGGCAGGAATAGCACCTCATCAGACAAGCGGTCTGGGGTGCAAGACCTAGACACAGGAAGGTGACAGCTATATGAAATTATGGAGCAATATTGGGAGAGAATTTAATATGTAAGTGCCCATCCAGTGCAGCTTTCTGTACTACAATGCGCCAATAGAATATCTTCCATGTCAAGACTCGGACTAGGAGGGGGAGGAGTTTTTTGTGTAATTCACTTAAATAATAACCATCATTTTTGTTATTGTTTATTGCACATACATTTCTATTGTACGGCGTGCGAACAAGGACGTCAGACGTGTATGTGTATTCTAATCAAACCCTTTTAGACCCATCAGGGCTCGCGCTTGACTAGCGCTGTTGTTTAGGGTACTTACTTTTCAGATGTATGGATACCCTCGTGGAAGGGAGGCTCCACCTAAAACATTATCAAAAAGACAATAAGATTATCCAGAAAGAATTTACTTTAACTTATGTAGGCAGCACTCAATACGGAGTCCTATATAATACTCTACTATCCAGTATACCATGCAGGATGCACTGCAGGGTAGTTTGTGAACTATGTACTTTCTTCTTGACCAACCAAGCTATGACATGGAATAACTAGAAAGACTACAGACAAGCTGTAGAAAAACTGCATGGTCTGTGTGGGAGTGGTGTAAACAAGGTATAAATCAACACATGGTTGAAAAGGTATGTTGAACGCCTCTGTGAAACAGAGTAGTTTTGCTGACGTTTCAAGCGTTAACCCTTACTTTTGCTCCAACGAAGGGCTAACGCTCGAACCGTCAGCGCAACCACTCTGTTTCACATAGGTGTTCAACATACCTTTCCAACCTAGTGTTGATTTATACCAAAGCTATGACAGCAATGGGGATGTTGATGCTGTTTCCACAGAAGATCAGGCATACTGTACGCCCAACATACATTTTCTTTGTTTGGTGGCGATTCGACTGAAGCAAGGCTGTGTTGGGTCTGTTTACACACACACATAGCAATGCTGGGTTCCGTGGAACCTTATCTGATTCAGGCTCTGTTAGGCATCAGGAACTCTACTCCAGCACTATTTGTCAAACATTACTAGCAGTTGAAAGGGTTGTTTGCACACTTGCATAGTACCACTACCACAACATCCCACCAGCACTCTATAAGCAAGTGGCGCCTTGAACTAAGAAATCATGTGACTTTTTGGATGGTAAACTCATTAGGCGACTTGTCACAGCTATTGATGGCAAAATAATAATGGCAAAAAGCGCTTTATTCAGCACTTATAAATCAGCCAGAAAGTCTTTATGTTAGAAAGGGCTTATTTCCATTAAGATTTTTTTCCACTTCTTGTCTATTTCCAGCTTGAAACCAAGCCAACTGAATGACATGTGCTTATATTATCAGTAACTCAAAATCTAAATAAAAAATATGAAAATTCTACTAGGTATATGGCTATGCTTGGGGCTCATCTCAACAACAACAACAAAACTAAAAGCTTTTTTGAGAACTTTTTTTTAAAATCACAATTGTTATCCCAGTCTACCAGAATCCTACCTTAGGCTTGGGTGGGGTGCAACCGAAAAACACATCCACAAACTGAATTCCCTAAGATGTAAGCATATCATGGAAATGCAAAATAATTAGGCACATTGTATTAAAACATTTTTTCTTGCACAAACGACTGGCATGCTTAATATCGAGAAATTTCGCAAGTATTAGAAAGGAAATCTTCAGGATTTAAGTAGCGTCCATAAGAATTCATGCAGATGCGATAAATGTGTTAACTAAGATGCAACATAAAACATAAAAAGAACTGAAACAGGAAACAATTAGTTTGTGTTGTCACCGAGACATGAAAAAGAAGGCGTGAAAAGAAAAAAAAAAAGAAAAGATAAAAGAAGAAAAGACAAAACAGAAAAACAAACAAAAGACACTTCGCAATTATCTGTCAGTCTGAAGGGATTTTACATTTCAATAAAAGCTACAGAATACAGCAAGACATTAAGATTGGCAAGATATTGATTCCTTAGGTTTTAATCTCTTGAAGTTCAATATCCTTTATTTCATCATCATTTATAAGATGGTTTAGCGTCAAAAAACAATTTAAACAAATATATACTTTATTAACTGAGAAAATGTATTTTTTTATTTTCCATGATATGCTTTAGCAAAGATTTGTTTTCATGGGTATCTCTTTACCATTTGTTACTCTCTTACATACTTTTATCATAATTAACCATCTTTTATCTTAGATATATATTATTTTTCTTTTTCATTTTAACTTTTAGAATCATCAACATCAGTGTTAAATTATCATTATCAAAATTATCATTGATCATTACTAGTCATCGCCATCACCATCATCATATTATTATCTTCATTATTACTATTATATCAAATATTATTATCATCACATTAACTTTATCAAAACTTATTGCCACATCATAATATAAAGAATATGATAAAGATTGAAACTTTGAAAGACCATGGTTGAAGAGGGCAACAAGTACATATATGCTAGAAATTTGGTGTTATTGATTAAAAGACAAATACTATACACACTTTAAAGAACAGACGGTACTGTTAACAGCTCAAGGAAGACACCTATACAAATGCACAGTTTTATGTTAACCTTGGGGCGCATTTTTTACTAATGCATTCTCTACCAACCATTCCCATGCCAGAATGATAGGGGAAAAAATGCGCCCTTAGTAAACCTATGAATCATGTCATTTAAAATAACAGGGTTATGCAGGCCTAGAAACCATATGCAAAAACCTTAAGATTAGGTTATTCTTTAACAAAAAGAAGGGCACAACCACAGGAATTGAAATTGCAAAGGGGGAAGGGGTGCATATGGAGGTGTCATAGGGTTTCAATGAGAAATGACCAACTGGTTTACATGTATAATGTACCTTTGGAGCCCTTTGTTTCCCCCCTTTCCAGATACCAGATGCCCACTATTATTAAAATATTTTCCCCATACCTCATCGTCATTAAGATCTGAGATATCCTGAGCTCCTTCAGCCTCGTCCTCACTCTCGCTTGTGGCATTATGAATATGTGGACACCACTGCTTGAAGAAACCATACACATGCTCCACCCTGGGGATAAAATGCATATCCTCCATTACCTGAGGTAAGAGATTACTGTATAGGACCCTACCATGGATTATTCGATCTGGAAATTTTCCTCATTTTTAGAGGTGCAAACATTCCTGGTTCTCATTGACTATTTTAACTTCTACTAGCCATGTGCACTGTACTGTATGAATTAAATTTTTGGGAAAGGGGTCTAGTCATTTCTTGTATAGGGCTGACACCTGCTTTGTACTTTGCCAAAATTTCTGTTTTTACTGGAAATGAAGGGTGGATGGGGGAGAAGGTTGTATTCAGTTGTCAGCCAGCTAACTACAGTTCTTGGTTCTTTTACTTCAACATAGGAATTATGTTATCAATTAAAGCTAGCAAGGGAGTTGTGAATCGTGTCAAATACAATGTACAGTGTGGGAGAACGCCAAAACAGGTGTCTCAAAGTAGACTTTGCTCACTGGTGCACTCCTGCAGCAGACATTTGACAGCTAAAGAATAAAAAAATCTATTTTAATTTACCTTGATGGAGGAATGGCAAACCAGTACTCTCTTCTTCGCCGGTCCCTGTCACACAGCACTTCTGTTTTTTCCTTATTTTTGATGCCAGAAAGACAGATGCACCAATGTTTCTTGCTGATCCGAATGCACAGGTATAACGGTTGAACATCAGAAACTGCAGCAGGGCGAGGAATAATTTCTTCCTTATCTGAAAAAAAAATATTACTCATTAAGCTGAGGTGGCCAACAGAAAAAACAGCCATTCTATGGAGGTTTGTGCTATGTGCTACTAGACACACAGCTTTGTTTTTGGCCCATATCATTTAAACAGGCACGTATAGAAGATACATACATAAGGAAACGCAATGCTAACGTAAAAAGTAAAAGCTAATTATAACTGCAATATATGGTACCACTCACCTATACTCCTGGACCCAAATCCAAGCCAGTACTTAACTTCACCACTGAAGCCAGCCAGAACAGATGATTTTCCACTAGACAACACTGTGCTAGTATCATCGACGTTGCTTGTAGAAGAAACAACACTTGCACTATCACTAACACTCTCCGTGCCCATGCCATGATCAGTACCCTCTGACAAACGTTTTCCCTTATGCAGTGGTGAATCAACAGATGATTCAACATCATCATCTTGTAATATGTATCTCTTGATATCTTTGGAGCAAATAATACCAGAGTCTACTGATCCAGGTGATGCACAAAGAGGATCTCTGTTTGAAGTTGCTCTCCCAGGTAATGTATTGTCAGAGTTTGTGGTTTTTGAAAATTCCGAATTCACAACTTCAGTAATAACCTCATTTAGAAGTCCATCGATAATTTTCATACTGTTATCATTCTTTGTTCCTAGAGATTCTGAATCCATGTCTTGACTTAGTGAGTTGGATTCTGTTTCTCCAGTCGTCTGTCCTGCGCCTCTGTCGATGGCTATTGGCACGGGTTCTGTTTCAGAGATTTGTCTGACTCTTTTACTCTTAGAAGGGCTTTCTGAATGGGTCACCTCCTGGATGCCACCAAGTTCTGACCTGTGACTGGTTGAGGGAGGGCTACAAGGCGGAGACAATTTGTCGCCTTCAATGCTGTTTTGCCGGCTGATGGATTCAGCTGTACCAGAATCTAGGTAAAATCTAAGAAAGTAAAAAAAGGAAAACACACACATGCAGAATTATAAGGACTGCATTTGACACTTGGGGGTGGGGGGGGGGGGGGGGGGGGGAGAGATGGAGAGAAAGGGGTAAATTGTACCAAGTGTGTGTGTGGAGGAGGGGGGGGATTGAGAATGTTATTAGTAATATTAACAAGAGATTTAGTTTTTTCTATAGAAAGGCCTAAAAAGCCACAGTGAGTTTATTGATCATTATTCACATGGCAAATTAAGTGCTGAACAATTTCTGTACATTCCAAAACTGCATGTTATGTATAAGTAAACCCATACAAAACAGAAAAAGGTTTACGGATGATCCATCCAACCATCCGACGATCCCACAATCGAGTGACACTGAATGTCCCCCATTTAACTTGTAAATGCTTTGCAAGCATTCAAGAGTTGAAAAGTATTTTGACTGCTTTAAGCCTTCATACTTATAGCTTAGTACCTTCCCTGGGCAAGGCTTACCTGCCGTGCTTAAGAGGGTCATGCACGGCCATTGCAGCAATATCCTTGTACATAGCAGCACTTGTAATGGCTGACATGGGCGTGGTGATGCAGTAGGTATCCCGTCCCCTCTCCAACACCAAGGGGTCAGAAACGTTGGGATTGAACATCACAGAATGGGGCGTTACCAGGAGTACCCCACTAACCACACCCTGAAATAACACAGATTCATTAATAAAGATAAATTTGAAAACCTCTGATACTGTAGTAGTATAGGTTTGACTTCCAGCTCGTTTCTATGAGCCAGCAATCTGTTTTACTACCAAAAAACACATTAACTGGTCTGACTCCTCTGAAGCAAATGATTGCTGATCACAAAAAACCTGAAGTCTAGAAAGTTTCAATCGGTTGGAAAAATCTGTACTAAATTACTCATGTTTAAAAAAGGAATACAAACACAGCTTGAAAACATGCAAGAATTAGCAAGAAAAGTTTTTATACATAAGCTTTAACAAATTGGTTTTGCTGCATTTTGTGCATCAGAGGAAAAAAAGGTCATTTTACCCTTAACCAAAACATTTAGCAAAAACACTCTTTTTTCAGGTATCAATCAATATTACATATGCTGTTGGAAGGGAGGGGAGACCACAATTCCAAGGGGTGTGAGTTACACAAAATATATCCAAACAACATACAGTAAATCTCTGGAATACAGCTCCCATACATTTCCGTCAAAGGCATTGCAGTGAACGTTACAAACCTGGCCGTCGGTGATGTACTTGGCAGAAATCTTTAGGAAATGCTCGGATATCTCCTCCTCATCATCTGTCAGGGACACTGTCTTTGTCAGGTGAACTTTACCATGCTTACAGGCATTAGCCCGGGCCTGTGACCCATTCACTAGCGACGGAGATAGGGGTGCAAGGGGCGGGGCATCGTGTGGTGCTGAGGACAGGATTGCTTGCGGCTCTGGGAGTGCACTCTTATTGGGAACAAAAATGACCTAAATACAATAAGAAGAGGTTATAGTTTTACAACTCCTCATAATGCACAACATTTTTCTCATCTTGGGTATTTTCATATGAGTGCACTAAGACCAGACAATAACAACTGATGTTTGTTTTCACTGTCTGTCCAAAAAAGTTACTATATTGCAAACATCAAGAAAACTATCTGGCCATGACATATTAATCTCATATATAAATATTAGAAAACAAATGCATTGGATCCTTTGAATTCGAAATTATAAGTTGTAAAATGTGAAATTTGTAAAAAATTGTAGAAAACCTGGGCAATTAAAGTTTTTAGTGTATACTGTGGCATTTTGCATTTTAAGGGCTTAATGGTGAACTAAACCAGTTAAACCCTAAGACATAGTATTTGCCCAAAATAAATACAGAAGTAAAACTACATATATTTACTATGTAAATAATAGTTGACTTTGTGATAGTAAAATTGGCATAATCTGAAAAATAGATACAGTGTCTAATAGGTGACAATATCTGACTACAAGTCTACACTTTGTAACTCCAATAGCCATAGCCTTTATAGATAAATTAAAATCATTGTAAACAGCTAAGAAACATAAGAAAGCTAAAAAATATGCAAGTTCAAAAATAGAAATGAATAACAAAGCTATATATCAAAAGAAAGACTGTAAAGATAAAGATTGAAGCAGCTTTGTCTAAGGCACAAAGAACTTTCACCTTCAAACAAGACTTTAGAGGCCACACATCCAAACCAAAACATTCCAAAAACATCCTCATAACAATTGGTCTGGAGTCAATAACCTTGCTTTTTCCATGGCAGATAGAGGAATTGTCTTGACTGTTTATAGATATACTGTTGTTTGTATGTAGATTTTTCATGGCCCTGTGATCCTGGTCTAACAGTGATAGACTACTAATCAATTATTCATGCTTGCCACCCTACGTGACCTGAAAGTTGCTATAAGGATCTGAAAACAATACTGTGGTTCTAGAAAAAAAAAATCTATTATGAACTAAAGAAAATAAAAGGGTTTCAAATCCTTTGAAAATCTAAAAGAAAATATATATATAACAGAAGTTTTATGGTTGCAGTGAAATAATATCATGTTACTCCCTAATTTCCTATGTAAGTTTGGCAGAACCATGAAGTTAAACAAAAATAATAAAAAGGGAGTTAAATAAATTTTAGTCACATTTTTTGAAGTTCAGAGTTTTTATGTCCATTATGAATACCTCAGTTTTGTACATTGGATGGATGAATGGATTTTAGCTTATTTAGAGTTTGAAAATTCAGTGAACTCTTGCCAACAGTTATTAAGTCCTAAACTCCTTCTGTCAATAAAATGCTAATGTTTGAACCTGAATGAATCTCGAGTTATTTGCATGCCCCATTAATATTTTTAGTCAGCCGAGAGTGTCAACATTGGTTTGTACCCATAGACTAGTTAATATGAGCAGCTCAAATGGGTTTTCAAAACAAATTCAGAGCACTCTGCAAAATATGATAGCATGACAAAATTAAGAACTTTGAGGAAATTTGAAGAAAATTTTGTGGCTTTATTAAAATCTAGTTTTAACAAAAGTTGTCATTAAATATAAATATCATTAATCCATTAGCATATTCTTGAATATGGGTGTCAGAAAAATAATAGTTGAGAAACCCTAAAAAATATTTATGGCTTTCAAAACATCAGGGAGGGGTGGGTGGAGAAGTAATGTCCTCATTGCTTCACCACAATCAATGGCCATGCATAAATCAATTGCTCACCTGTCCCGGAAAGAGCATACGAGATGTCAATCTATTGAGTCGCGTCAGCTCGGAGGGTGTGGTGTCAAACCTTAATGCTATCTTGGGGAGGGTGTCACTATTAGTGACCTGGAAAAAAAAAATTAGTATAAGTTAGTATATTAAAGTCAAAGAAACTTACACACATTTTAATACTTCATAAAACATTAATTTACAAGGTCAAAAAATTAATATGGAAACTACATTTACATACAAACCAAACTACATTTACATACAGTAATGTAACAGTTATGTTTTTTTGTGTGTGCAAATATTTGATGCTTTTTCTTTTTATTGAATTTGGGATATTTGGGGGTACAATTTCACAGTAACTGAACTGTATGTTTTTTTTTCAATTTGTAAGGTCGAATAATATGGAAAATACATGAACAGAAGCATATTTTATGTAGGTTATATTTTTTGTGAAATATTTAACTTATCTTAAACAATCACTTGAAATTTTATTTTGGATTAAGTAAAATTCAAGATACAAGAAAGTTCTGTAATTGTGATGTATACAGTAGGCCGTGAGTCAGGAGAAATCATTGCTCTTTGGCTCAAGACATTGAAACATTCACAACAAGAAAAAAAGAGATTTTTTTTTCACATAACCACTACTGTATTTTTACTTTTCACATAACAACCATTATAACAATTAACTGCAATAGGGAGCAAGTAACCTGATGTATTATAGAAAAGGAATAATATTTAAAAATACAAACAATTAAATCCCCTTTTTTCCCTTTTTTATGTTTTATCTAGAAATTTATTTCCAATATCTAATCTAGGAATATATCTTTAATTGTGTCAAAGGTAGAAAATAAAAAGTATGAGCACTCCAAAGAGGGAATCACCAGGGAAACCCAAACTATTCCAAAATATGTCATCTCACTTTTCCCCAGGAGGGCAGGTGTACATAAGATTGAATTCAAGAGTTTCACTATAATATAATCTAACAATGGCATTTGGAAAAATATTTCATTTTAACACGCCATATTGACAATCATTTAATATTACATAATTTTTTTATGCATTAAATTTTTACATTACTCGTGTATTGATTTAAGAAAGGTTTGTATGTTATAGTTCAGAAACTGAATCAACATTGAAAATAGATTTACCAGAGGTTAGATATTTCAAATTATTAAGACCTATTTTCACTTGGCAAGATAACAGAGATGGAGAATGAAATCAGTGCAAAACAGAGGCATTTAAAAAATGAAGTGGATAAGAAATGGAACAGTTTCCTTTTCTTCCTTGTATGCTTGTGACACCTTTGCACTCTGATTTTTACATGTTTGCACGCCATTATGTATCTTCTTTTTTCTCCGCTCCACTTACTTCCTTCTCTCTGTTTACTTCACTAATAGGAAACCAGTTTAAATAGTATTCTATATATACGTAGCGATCAGCTAAATTAAAATTGCTTCTGTAAAATATACTTTATAAAGATTACAGATCAATAATTATGGCTAGGAAAATTACACAGAATCATACAAAATTAATTTAAAAATATGCTGATAATTCTAAATATAAAAAAACAAAGAGGTTTGAAGCTATTTACAGTATGTAAAGTGCCTAGTCAACTCTGGTGATGCTAACATGGGCAGTTTATCATGGATATTATGGACAGTAAAAACAACCACGTCTAAACAAGGATCTGAATTGCA
Source organism: Nematostella vectensis (assembly GCF_932526225.1). Classification (NCBI taxonomy): domain Eukaryota; kingdom Metazoa; phylum Cnidaria; class Anthozoa; order Actiniaria; family Edwardsiidae; genus Nematostella; species Nematostella vectensis. Next base: position 7,510,662 of record NC_064044.1, read on the forward strand.
CTTGGGATAGCCAGAGATGCATGTCCAAACAAACAAGACAGCTTTTTATCATTTATATGACAAAAATATATTTTTATTCAGCATTACTAAAAAAGTAAAGAAATGCAAAAGGGGCATAGTCTTCCTATGCATAAGATAAACGTGTTTACATTATACAGTGCATTTGGTCACAAAAGTAAGTCAACCTAGACATCTTAAAATCAGTATTGATAACATGGCAGGAAACAAATAACACTTTCTTCAATGTTTCTATTCAGCAACGGAATGCTATATTTTTCTGAAAACTCTTATTTGAAGTCTAGAAAGCTTAAATTCATCTTATATGAAAAGAAATGGAGAAAAACAACTGGTAAATGTACAAAGTAAATAAACATGGTGAGAGGTCTTTGAATAAAATAAGCTGCTTAAAATAACCTTATTTTTCTAATTTCCAATACATAAAAAAACATGATATAAATGCAGGTACATGAGTTACAACCTGCTGGCTTGGGTGTGGGAAATAGCAGGTTCAAATAGCTGTCGAAAGGGCATTTTATAACATTGATAAAAACGTTAATAGGTATTATACTGATTATGATTAGCTCACGAAAACCTTTAGAAAATAAATGAAATACATAAATGGGGAAATCGTTTATAAGGAGGCATTATTAGGAACAAGCAATATTGTGTAGCTCACCGTATATTCGGACGTTCCCTCTGGTATTTTAGGTTTTCCCTTCGTCTTCGAAGCCATAGCGACCGACTCTAATTCTGTGGAGATCAAATAATGTACATTCAACCGAAATTTAAAATCCAATAGCCTGGCGAAGGATCGTTACCCGTGACCTACTTGATTACAAAGTTAAATAAACTAAAGGGGCTTCGAAAGCCTTTTGAAGGTTCACACAATCGTTTTAATGAATGGATCGAATACGACTTGCATGATTTCAGATTTCTCTTGAAATGAGGGTTATTTTTTCTTACCGTAGAGCTACGGAGTCGGGACTATTGTGTGTGTTGGTTGTTTTCCATATGGCAGTAATCAGGGCTGCTATTTTGAGTTAGCAAACAGGTAAGAAAGGATGTTTTGAGACTTCATTACAGACGGGCTTGCGGCGGCCATATTGGAGTTGTCAAACGACAAGCCAACGAATCATTATCGATCGGTGCCCGGACAAAAACACAAAGCAAAACAAAAAAAGAAATCGAGCTTGAGATGATCGATTGCAAAAGTATTAATTCCTTAGAGACCACTATAACTCGAGAAAAATGTAGCTGGTTTCGATAATATGGCGATATGCATGCAAAGTTTGTTAAAACACGTAAAAAAATACACAGAATGCAAAACAAATGCTAAAATTTAAACTTCTTATCTTTTCGGTTCGGAGATGCACTAATTGATAGATAACCTCCAAACATTAATCTAGTTTACAAATAATGGTGAATTTAGGCTTATCATATCAAAATAAACAAGTAAAAATCAACCGAAGTCAAGGAAACGATTTTAAGAATTTGGAAAGACAAAAGAACGTTACATTTTACAAATCTTGATTCAAAAGGAAGACAATTGTAAAACAAACAGCGAATTAAATGCATGTTAGTGATCTAATTTCTAGTTTTAATTATAGTTTTGATTATATTTTTATGGTACCTTAAAGGGTGTCATGAATCAAATCTGACATTTTAAGTCGAGACCCGTCAAATCTGAGCTCTAAAAATACAATTAATTTAAATACATTGTAAACAATCCAACTTACGAGGAAGTCCTGCCGTAGGATCCCAATAAAGTGTTTTGGTTATCCCCTTTTTAAGCTGACCGCCTACATATGACATAGCAGACCATCCCCATGTGAGATATCCAGTGCCATTTCCACCACTGGAGGTCGAGGAGGTCGGATCACTGGAGTTCGAGCGAAACTCCACAACTGAATGATCTTGTTTTTCCGATCTCGCATCTAAATCGTCCTCATCTTGGAGTTCCTTAGGCTTCCTAGAATGTAAAGAAGCAATGTGAGACCGCTGGGTTCTTGGAATAAAAAGCATAGTATGGATTTGTATCTCCAGTTGAGTGAGTTTTAGGAAGTTAGAGGCGAGACTGCCATCTTGACTTTTGAGGTTTAAACTGATAGGTCTAACACAGACAAAGAATACTAAAATGTAAATATGAGCGTAAATATTCACGGGCTATCGTACCTTGACACATAGCCCTTTAGTAGACTATACATTCCATTCGTTATCTTTGTAAGTAACTGCCAAAAGGCATTTTATGCTTTGGACTTTGGCGCGGCGCTAAGACCCGTGACCATCTCCTTTGAACATGCTACGTATAATCTATTGTTTATCGACCCAAACGAGCAATTATCGATTAGTCAATACGCGTTGCCACGCTGGTGGCTGGATAAAAAATAATTCCTAAAAGAGGCATGGAGCCATGCATTGAATATTTTAGTTAATAGAATTTAAAAAGATAAGTACCAAGGCATCATCTAGAAGTTCTCATTTATGTGGGTTGCTTATGACGAAAAAAAATAGAAGTTTAGAAAAAAAAAAATACAACAACAAACCCTTACCGAAGAGCGCGAAGACACATTTTTCCTGAGTTCCCGCGCAAATAAAACAGACTTTACTGCTTTAAATATCCCGTATTGACGTTAAAAATCAATGCTTGACCAATGTTACTAAAGGATAAGGTTGCAAAGTTTGTAATGTAGACCCAGCTTGGAAAAAAGTTCGTTTCTGGCGTACGGTGTACCGCGATTGGGCGGCGGCGAAATCTGTTGACGTGCAGCTGCCATTGCGCGAGATGGGACGACGCTGGACCTAAATCTAGCACAAATTAGAGTCTAATTTTTCATATGAGCTCTCTCTGTGCGTGTTCTTTATGGGGTGTTATTGCTTCTTGCCCCCCTCAAGCTAGAGTGTTCCCATATGCTAGAGTAATGTCCAGCCTTGCTTTCATTTGGCAGGGCTCAACTGATCGCTCTCGAAAATAGAAGAAGTTCGTTTGCTCGAGTTTTGAATATTTGGAAAAGCGCTCCAAGCTTTATTAGAACGTCTAATTTTCAGTTGAGGCTGGGCCGATCTTATTTTTGGGACAATTTAACAGTTTAAGGCTGAATATGTTCTTACCGATGATGTTCTTAAACACGAAGGCGCGGTATAAAAGGGCCTAAGCCCCGCCCCCATTTTCCAAATAGAGAGAAAGTCCAACATGGCGGCCATTACCGTTACGAGCCCAGTCAAGAAAGAATGCCCCCAAATCTAATGATTTGATATCAAACGAATAAATCATTTCCCAAATGAAAGAAAAGATATGTTTGATTTGTACTTCAAGCCTTTCTTGGCAGCGAGAAATGCATATCTGTCTCAGAATAACGTTTCAAAATTCATTTTCGCACTATAGTATCAATTTGCAAATCAAGTTATGCCAAACTATCCGTTCGCCCCATGATAGGTTCTCTAATAAGGTTCTGGATTCCGGATCCTAGTTTGTTGATTCCGGACTCCATGTGGGGGTTTTTCCCGTGGATTCTGGATTCCATTTTTGTTTTCCAGGATTCTTGTAATCCGGATTCCAGCTTAAATTCACAAGAGTATGCAAAAAACTTTGCTAGTAAGTAAAGAATCCGTGAGTTTACAAGTTCCATGCAAGTATAAAAACATACCTGTCAACCTCCGAAAATCTCAAGGCTTGAGAACTTTTAGGGGGGAGGGGCGGGGTATATTCATTTTTTTGGGGGGAGGGGTGGGTTTAACCATGCAGGCGTTTGCCGTATAGAAAGCTTTCACGAACAAATTCACTTAAGGATCGCACGAGGGTGTTAGATAAATTGCGCTACGCAAGTGAATTATTGTTTCAAATATTTTAATACAAAATAGTCAAAATGACGATTTTCTATAGAATAATTTTTCGGAAGCGATAAAAGTCGCTAAAAAGCGGGAGATTTGGTGCTCAACGCGGGAAAGCGGGAGAAGGGGTCCAAAATCTTGAGACTCCCGCCTAATGCGGGAGAGTTGACAGGTATGTAATAAATCCATGCAAGTATACAAAATCCATAAAGTATAAAAAAATCCATACAAGTATACAAAAATCCAGGCAAGCATATACAAAATCCATGCAAGTATAAAAAAACCATGCAAGTATAAAAAAAACATGCAAGTATAAAAAAAAACCATGCAAGTATACAAAATCCATGCAAGTATAAAAAAATCCATGCAAGTATAAAAAAATCCGTGCAAGTATAAAAAACAATGCAAGTATAAAAAATCCATGCAAGTATAAAAAATCCATGCAAGTAAGTATACAAAAACCACGCAAGTATAAAAAAAACCATGCAAGTATAAAAAAATCCATGCAAGTATACAAAATCCATGCAAGTATAAAAAAAATCAATGCAAGTAAGTATACAAAAACCATGCAAGTATAAAAAAAACATGCAAGTATAAAAAAATCCATGCAAGTATACAAAATCCATGCAAGTATAAAAAAAAAAACATGCAAGTATAAAAAAAACATGCAAGTATAAAAAAACCATGCAAGTATAAAAAAACCATGCAAATATAAAAAAAAACATGCAAGTATACCAAATCCATGCAAGTAGGCATTTGACGACGTAGGTAGACGTTGAAAAGCAAGCGTCGTTTTCCCCCTTCTCGGCCGCCATTTTGGATTCCTTGAGGCAAAGTCAATTTTTTCCGCCCTGTCATCTGATTGGCTAATCCGTGCGTCTAAAAATAGCCTGATCCTAGGAAACGCCGTGACACTTATATAATACAGACATGGGCTCATAAGTAGGGGCAATCAACTTCCCCACATTCTGGTACTATATAGGTGTCACGGCGTTTCCTAGGACTCTCCCCCCGCCCCCCCCCCCCCCCCCCCCCCCTGCCCCGGGCACAAGGGACCTTCTCAACTAACTAAAAATGGTCACAGTAACTGTTTTTCTCTTCTGGTGACAAGTCACAAAGTTAACGAAGCCCCTGGGGTACGCTCACCTTAAAAATTACAAGAAACTTAGTTTCCTTATATGGAAGTGACCGCGTTTCGCAAAAACGACAATCATATAAAGAAAACGTTGTCGTTTTGGGGGTCTGGTACCGAGGAAACTTAGTTTCTTTTCAGGGACCTTCTCAACTAACTAAAGATGGTCACAGTAACTGTTTTTCTCTTCTGGTTACAAGTCATAAAGTTTACGAAGCCCCTGGGGTAAGCTCACCTAAAAATGACAAGAATCATGCAGGAATATATTAGTTTTCTTATATGGAAGTGACCGCGTTTGCCAAAAAAACAATTTCGGGCTCAATTTTCTTGATATGTTTTGGCTCAATTATCTTGATATGGTGGTGGATTTTTTTTTACATTTAGTCACTCAAAGCGTTTGTTTATACCTTTCCTTGATCATATTTCACTCCTTCTTCCATCTACATTTACTCAGGTCCTTGGGACTACTTAATACCAGCGTCATATCAGCGAAACATGCTTAACAGAGATTTTACTCCGCTGTTCAGTAACAGCAGGCTCATGCTGCAAATCCGGCAAAGAGCTGCTACGCGTGCGGACAAGCTTAGGCCTGGGACGAGTGTCGGAATACTTCCGATGCGGTTTCGTAGAATTGGAGGTAATCACGTGTGATGAAGTCATCTGATTTACATCGCTCACCCTATGTTCTTGTCTCGTTGGCTTTCCCGTTATTTTTCGTAAATCTTCGGTGGATCTTCGGTTGGCTCTCGGAAAATTGTCGGAAACTCTTCGGATTTGCGCACTTCTTATTCTTCCGTTCCTATTAAACGACACGCAGTCCTCGGCCGATCGTCTACGAATGTTCAACTCCGGCGGCTTTAGCGGACCCAGGTCGTTAACGGACAAGGATTCCGTGGGCGATGCGGAAGAGTGAGAACGAAAGTCCTGGTGCTGCCTCAAGAATGCTCTATTATTGGACAAACCTAGAGAGCTGGGGAAGTCTGGGGCTGAGTGTGGGTGCAAACTAGCCGCCAGCGTGGCATGCCGGGACGTAGCAGGCCTTGCTGCTAGCGAGTTACCCCTTTCTTTGACTCCATACATTTCATACGTGATACCCGTTGTTGTAGAGCGGGAAACCTGTGGACTACCAAAAGCACTTAGAGACAAGTACCCTGGGGAACGCGTCGCTGGAATGTCTATGTTACTGCTTGTAGTTTTCGTCTGGCAAAATGTCGCCTTTTTTACTTTCTTTTTGTCTTCAATAGGGCAGCGTTTTTCGTCGTTTTCTAAAATTTCCCTTCCTTGCATGCTAACGCTACCTCTCCGCTGTTTTTCCTGGATCTGTCTCTTCTCCAGTGCGAGGCTTCGTATTGTATGTCTCACTCGTTCCTGCATTCTTTGAATTCGCGCGACACGAGTGGCGCATTGCCTGTCATACTGGTCGAACGTGTTTCTCAATTTTACCTGGTCTCGTGAAAGCGCATCTCTTATTCTTCTATTAAATTCCCAATCTCTTTTCTTCTCCATTTTTTTCGTGTGCTTATCTCAATGTAGCAAATCAGTTTCAAATCATTAGTTTCTTTTTTCGCGGATTTGTTTTAGCACAATCCAGTCCAAGCCGCCCTAGGGAAACCAAGCTTTGTATTTTGCGTCCTTAAAAACGCACAAAACTGCACAGATTTTCTGGTGCTGTACTTGAGTTTTGAAGCATACACACCTTCGGTTTCCCTAGTATCCACGTATCTTTTAGTCCCAGTCTTTGAAGGACTCTAAATTGTTGTTGTTTACAACCACAAAATAATGTTCCATCAGATTTCTTCTCCATAAAACTCCGATCTTTCTGTCCTTATGGGGTCAAAATCGTTCAGTTTATGAACACAATTTGTCAGTTTTCGCTGCCCAGATCAAGCCCCTATAGTTAGTATTGACGTCACCAGGAAATTGACCTTTTCTTTCTTGCTCATGCAGAAACAAGTGAAAGGAGTCCTTTTTGTAAATATTTGAACTGTCTATTGTTGCCTGGCTTTGTATAAAGACATTTTGGTTTATTATTTATTTGAAAAATTTAGAAAAAGCAGTTAATATGAGCCTAAAGTTTTAACTCCATTGCGCTGAAATGATACGTAGTTTTAAAAAAAGTAAAGCTGCAGACTGTATTTTGTTTAAAGATCTACTTGTTCAACTTGTGCTGTTAAGGCTTTTTATCATGCTTGAAAATCATATTCTATTTTCAACAGTTTTTTTGCTCATTTATCATCTGGAGCTTAGCCTATCAATCGGATGTTTTCTTTTTCAATATGCGTTATTTAGATCAAAAATCCAAAAAATACATTTACACACAGATTGTTTCCCCAAATATTGACATAAATTTCATGTTGATTGGCAGCTGAATTTGTAAATTAGCAAGCCATCATTCTGCATGCAAGATTGGATTTAGCGCATCTTTGTGCATTTTTTTGCTATTTCACGCGCTCAGAATTTTTTGTGCACTTAACTTGTTTTGTTGTTTCAATTTTTCCTCCTCCGCCCCCCTCCATCCCCCTCACAAAAAAAGTAAATGTAAAATGTCAGAGCATTCTCTCGAGTAGTTTTCCTTATTTGTTTACACAGATTTGTTATCACATTACGTTTGTCCATATTTTTCGTGCTCAGTGACCTTTCGATCACACATAAGTATAAATAATTTATACATAAATATGATCTATCTGTGTTTTTCTTTTCTTTGATTTGAATTCAGGAATCCTGTGGTACGAAAGAGTCAAATTGTCTGGGGCGAGAGGGTCCCTCAAAGCAGCAAGTAGAGCGGAAGCGGTGTTTGAAGCACGAGGTTTTCCGCTCTTGATTTTGAATCGATTTCTCTGAAATCTTGCAATTTTCGAAGAACAACATCCCCTTAATAAACCGCAACTGCCTGTATCCTTGATGTTAGAATGAAATTGTCGATGTTTTTAATGCAAATAGGGTGTTTTTTTTCCGGATTCAAGTCACAAAACAGCGGCAAACAACAAGATGTTAATGCCAAAGCGCGGGGATAGGGTGAGTAAAAATGCTCACGCGCAGTGGTGGGGTGGTTACTAAAAATAGCAAGATTTGGAATCGACATGGAGCGCGGGTAATACAAAAGTGTCCCTCTCTTATCTTATGCTCTCTTGAAGTCACCCAATATTATACTATTACAATACTATCCTGTTATACATTTTTATTCGCCTTTCTGAATCAAGTTCGGCTGAGACGTCTTGACGACGATATAAAAGACGTGCAAGACTTCCACAAAAACCTGGTCCAGACGTACGAACAAGTAGCAAGTGTGAATGCCGAGAGGAGACAGGCGAAGGCGTTGCGCGACAACGGGAAATAAACGAAGTGCATACAGATCTTGTGAAGATCTGGAATCCTCTGGAAAAGGGCTGGAAAATGGCTCCATCAGTAGTAGCGAAGAGAGATGGAGAGTTCTGTTTTAGCAGCCGATAAGATTGTCTACGAAACAAACGCACTGCCTATTGATAAGCTTAAGTCTCTTGGGATCAGAGAGATTTCTAAGAATACTGATAAAGTGACGAATAAAGTTAAGTATTCCTCATGTCCAAAGATTGTGAAGAATATGCAGGAGCATTTAAGAATACTGAAGCGAATGTCGACTCTAAGGTCATCGTCTATGGGTGACGAGCTAGTGCATCACGTCCAGCCAATCACGGCAAGAGAAAGTGAAAAGACTGACATTTCCATGGTGACAATAACGGAGCTTGACGTCATCAGCGACGTTCAGGGAAATGAGCGCGATCAACAACCTCTAGGTTCACAGAAAAATATGCTAAGGAAGTTGATTCCTCCTTGGCAACGTCAAATAGGTGCGACACAGATCATCGAAATAACCCGTCATTGTTGAAATTTCAATCTGTGGTGCAGAAAGTGATGGGAAATATAGACCATGGCTGTAGCTCTACTGATAGTGCACTGAGGGAAGGCGAAAGCAGAACGAGTTCGGGGCTACATGCTATCGTACATGAAAAAATAAAAGAGAAGAGATTGCTAACTCGACGCAAAAGTCTGGACCCTTCTTCGCTGAACAGCTACGCAAGTGGAACTCGCCACACACAAAAATATTTGGAAAACGCCCATGAAATAACTGATGATACCCCACGGTATAGCTTCAAGCAAGGTGTGACGTCAACTAAAGTGACACTGAGCACCGAACGTATCATGCGCGCGCACGTTGATAAGTGACGTGAATCTCCTCACCCTGCAGCTGCGCATGCTCGGAGTCGACGGCGATTTTCGGTTGGACTTGTGTGCTCCGATATTGCCCCTTTGGGGACGATGCTTTTGAAGGAAAATTCCAGGTCGTTAACTCAGAATAGACCACTTTCTAGGAGAGTTAGGCGTCAATCATTAGCCTAGGGCTTCCATCTCCTGAAATCAAATTTAAGTCTTAACAGATGAAAGGGTCATAACAGTTGTGGCGGTATAGGGGCTACTCCCTCAGAATTCCGCTGCCCGTAAACAAAAGTTCATATAACGCGACTTGCCACGACTCAAGGTGACCTTGTGTCAACAACGGGGGGGGGGGGGGGCAAACCCTAAGCGACTGTTACGACCCTCGCGACTGTTACGACTGTATGGAAACCAGGCTTTAGCGTAGATCACAGCCTAAGAGTGATGGAAATTAATTGTAAGGTCCCCCCCCCCCCCCCAGAAGCAAAGGGCGCTTGCTGAAAAAAATGTGTAAAAGGGGTGGTCTTTTCGCTGTTGACATACTGGAGCCAGGCGTTTGATTAAATTCGCAGAGAAAATATATACCATATGCAAACTAAAAAAGTTTTCTTCCTCTATAACGTATAGCATATGCCTATGCCAGGAAAACATGAGCTCTAGAATCTGAAATGCTCCTAAGAAATTCGAGGAGTGTCGTAGCTTACGAGAGGTTTATTCACAGTATTCTCTAAACATACGTGCATCTCATTGTAGCTCGCTTTTGTTGTTCTGGGTACAAAAAAAGTCATATGCACTTGCTTGACTAGACACAAAGAAGTACAAAGGCTAAAGGTAGTATTTTAGACCTAGGACGTAGTTGCTGCACATGATGACGACATCTATACATTACTCAGGCCCGTAGCCAGGATTTTGAGCGGGGAGGTTCGTTTTTCCATTTGAGCGGACCAAATTTCCGGTATACCCCTCTCCTCGCCTTATTACATTAGGCAATCAACACTTCAAATAAATTCAATCTTGTATTTAAAATGTTATTAATAGGATGCCTTTCAATATATAGCGATTATAATAAAGATAATTATTTTTAAAAGATTTTTATAGTCATTTAATGTGCACGGTATATCCAGCCAACGTTTTTTTTTGTTAACTCTGAGTGGACCTCAAGCCGGGTGGGGGGTTCGTCCGAACCCCTCGAACCCCCCCTGGCTACGGGCCTGTTACTATAGCAACACACCTATTCCCAAAAGAAACAAGCGTGAAAAAGACCCCGATATTTTTCAGTGTACATCTCAGCGAGCTGTGCGTGGCTTAACCGACTAAGACATGGCTGGGATCCTAGTTATTGCCTCCCCAATAATGCGAAGGGTACCTCAGGTTCCTTTGTGTTTTACAGTTCGCTAGAAAGCGGTGTAAGTGCCGAAATCTCCAGCTTAGCCGTAAAGCTTTATGCTGCCATACGGTGTTTCTGCGCATGTCTGGAAGTATGGTCTATTTTTCCTCATTTTACCTGATAGGACAAGGGTCGATTCACGGTCATGTTTTCGAATTCTTTTTTTTCTTTGTTTACCAGTTACAAAATTCCTTGCTTAACCTCGCTGTCCTTTGCCCGTTCTCAGTTTTTAGGTCAAGTCCATATCCCTTGCTCACGGCCCTTGTGCTCCCTTGCTCACCCCTGTTTTTCGTTGTTCTGTGGCAAGGCAATAAGGCTAAGGGTTGAGCGATTTTAAGGGATGAATACTGCAGTGTAGCCTTTATCAAGTGGAGCAAAGGATACATGAGAAAATCGATATTTTGAATGGGAATAAGCCTACTAGCCGGCTCTCCAGTGGGTTAATTCGGAAATTCCTGTTTTGAGGGTGTCGGGATTCCTGTTTTGGGATGCCACGGGGAGCCTGAACAACGAAAACACACAGAAAACCCGGCTCGCAGGCTAAATGGGAATGTAGAGTGAAAAGAAATGAAAGATAATATACCTCAAATGTGTCAGTGTTATATTTTTTGCGTTTTTACTGTGTATTAGGGGTATGGTATTTTTGGAGCTAAGACAAAAAGAGTTTTGTAGAGTGATTAGACTCGGAGTTGAAAATAGACTATGCGGGCATGCTACGGTGTGACAATTGTTAATGCAATTTCGGAAAGTAAATGAATGCGTTTTACTTCTGCAGGCGCATACACCCTCCCCCCCTTGGCGGCCAAAAAGTGCGTCATTTTCTTATCAAGGAATCTTCATGCTTTTTCTATAAGATTCCTATGACTGCGCACCCCATTCCCCCTTTTTTAGCCAATCCAGGGTACGCGCCTCGTGTTGTTGTTCGTGCTTTTACAATTAAAATTTAAATATTCCTTACTGATCGATTTATTAGAAACGCTTGAATTAGCCCACAAAATCAAAAAGCGCTCTCGTTGCTAAAACGAGAATTTACAGTAGTCCTCTGTGACAATAAGAAGCTGTGACACGAGAGAAAAAAAATACACCACGAAAAGAATTAATGGACCATTTTTACGCAGCAGTCTTTGACCATATGATGTCGAGGCAAAATAAATGTGGCCTATTATAGCACTCTACGGGGTTTTATTTAGCCGTGAAAATCTAGATTTTGAAACGATCGGTCGTGGTCGATTCGTTAGACAAATCGAATTTGGCGGTCATAATCAATACGGCGACAGGCGACCCAAGCGACCAGGGAGAAGAATTCAGTGCGGTCCTAAATTCCTCATTCTGCACATGGGGTACCTGTGGTTCGGGGCCCTGAAACTCAGTCACGTGATGTCAGCAGGTCAGCGACGAAGTTTCCTACCCGAACTTGCTAAACAAGAAGTTGGAACGGGTTAAAATCAAGTTCTGAACCTTTTCAACCCGTTCAGCGTTCACTATAAAGCAAGACAATGCGTATAGAACTGATTACTGAAAAGATAATCAACGTATGTCCCGAATACTGTAAAATTGTAAAGGATTCATTGCTTTATTTAGCGAGAAATCCTTTAGATGCCGCAGTCAACATGCATTCTTCCTTGTCGATATATTCTTGCTGTCCTCGGCTGCTTTGGGCTGACTGTGACGTTCAGTTTAAGAGTCAACTTAAGCGTAGCGCTAGTGGCGATGGTGAATTCGACACAGACTGGCCAACCTAAGGTAAGCTTTGATTTGACAATATTTCACTTGGGAACCCTGTGGTATGACTGCAACAGAGTTTTTCACTACAAAAAATTCCCTATATCCCTATGGTCTCAGGAAAGAGTGGATTTAACATAAAGGTTTAGAGCACTTTCGAAGAAGAAGCTGTCCCGAGGGGGCATGGTGGGATGAAAAGTTAGGGGAAAAATCAGAAAATAACTCGAGGGCACTGACTTATTTTAAATGGCTTGTCTAAAATGTCATGTGTAGCTGTACCATATGGGTGCATATGACTGATACCCTATCTATATTCACAGTCCAAGGGCTTTTGCCCCGTGCTGGGGTACAAAACCCTGAGATGAAATTAATGACTTGTCTCATTAATGAAAATGGTGTTGGTTTTATAGGAAGATTACTTTTCCTGGGACCAGCAAACAAGAGGTACACAATATGTGCATCTGCTTTTAATCAGCTATAGAAATGTTGCTATGATTCTCAGTATGACTATTTATATGTATATCAGGCCCGTACCCAGGGGGGTGCAGGGGGTGCTTCGCAACCCCTACAACAGCATAGGATGCATAAGCGAATGAGATAAAAAAGGCATTCTAGATCACTCTGTTATGTCAATAAATGTTAATAAATGTCCCGTGGAGATGTTGGAGGTGGTCAGACCTTTATCAGAAATCTTGTCCACTTTTTCAGATTTCGCACCTCCCACAAGAAAAATCCTGGGAATGGGCCTGTTATTACCAAATAATCCACTTGAATTGCACAATGTCTGCTAGAAAGAGGGCACTATGGATACTGCAAATATACAGTGCTTATCATTTACAAACACCAGCAAGATAATAAAAAAAGATGATATCATATTTCATAATTTTAGGGCAATACAAGGCAGCAGGGCAGGCACAGGCTGTAGTCTTAAAATAACAAAAAGTGTTGTGAAAGCATCATCACAATAAAGGGAACACTTGATCACAAAACGCTTTTATAAACAGGTATTATTCTCGGGTCATTCTTCTATGGCTACATAGTAATGCTTATTCCTGGAGGATGGCTTGCCGAGAGGAATGGAGGGAAGCACTTTGTGGGACTTGGTGTACTGATCTCATCGGTACTATCACTGCTGACCCCCCTGGCTGCTCGCTATAGCTACAAAATGCTGATAGTGCTGAGAATACTGGAGGGACTTGCACAGGTTGGTTGATGATGACATTTTGTATTCTGTATAAGGGGTATAAAAATGGATATTGATGTTCCCAATTCAAAATCATGCACCATCACCTCGTAATGAGAAGCTAAAGATTCCAGCAAAACAACAGGGATTGTCCAAAATTATGCTTGTATAAACTATAGATTCTCAAAGTATATATTTTTATTCATCTGTCTTCTACTTTGTTGTGATAGGAAATATGCATTTTGTAGCAACAAAATAATTGCAAAATCAACTGAGTTCATATCAACCACAGGGTACAAGAGTCTGTTTTTTTAATATAAACTAGTCAAAACTTTCCAGAATAGATACTGGAATAGATACTTTTATTATAGATTTACAATAAAAGTATTTTTTTATTCATCTGTTTTTATGTTTTTACCATAGGAAAATGTATTTTGAATTTTGAAGCAAAATGATTGCAAAATATTCTGATCATATTTAGTTTATACATCATTTAAGTACAGGTTGGCTATTTTTTTTCAAAAATCTTACTCGAAAACCCTGTGATTTTCGCTCTCTAGCTCCCGATTTCGTGGGCATGGTGCACAATTTTAAATTGGGAACATCGATATCATTTTTGTACTGCTTCTAAGAATTTCAAATATGTATTTTAACCTAGTAAATATTTTGGGTTCACGGGAATAGCCTCCTAGTTCAGACTTCATGTATAAAACTGGACAAAAAGTGTTGTGTGTGATAGTGATGTTCTTCAGTAACATTTATTGCCATTTTGAGAGTCAATTAAGAGTCATAGTCCATAGTATCATACAATATTTTATTGTTGTCCTTCTTTATTATGATCATCATTTTTATAATCATTCCCCTCAACATCATCATCATCTTTATATGGGGGTACATCTAAATGTAAGGTGTGGTCAGAACATGATTTTTTTTATTGTCTTTCTAAATATGCACCTATTCAAATTCATTGTGTATGTGTGTGTGTCCGGGGGTGTGGGGTGGTGGTGGTAAGGGGTGTGGCGAAGGATGCCTTCTCCATTGCCTTATCAGCAAGAGTGAAGGCATCCCTAGCATCCCTACCCTATTACAGTATCCTATTACTGACAATGGATCTTTTTGCACAATAAATGCCAGGGTGTGATATACCCATCCGTAAATGTTCTGTTAAGTTGTTGGGCGCCACCTGAGGAAAGAAGTAAAATGTTAGTCATCACATGGACAGGTAGGGTCTGATATTCTTCTATCTACTTGCATTATTACCAACAATAATTAAACGGAGTGTATAGATTCGGCAATGTTCTGATCATTCGAGCACTTGACTGGGTTCTCGGCAAAATGTTGTTGTTTTAGTTTGAACAAGGGTTATGCTCTTCTATAATGATACCTGCTTTTATGGGCGGCGAGTAAGACGATCTCTATATATTAAAGTTTAACGAAAAAGTAGAATTTGTTTAGTACTTCATTTCTGATCTTTTTAGAGCTTTCGTCCGATGCTAGTTTTCCGTAAATATCTTTGAAATCTCGATTTTGTTGTTAGCGAGCTGTTACTTATCCGAGTAATCAAGCGTTGGGTTGAGTTTCGTTATTATGCGTTCTGGTCACACCACTGTACACTTCAATTACTATCCACACAATAAACTGCATAACAAAGGAAAATTCCACGCAGTGAGTGGACTCCACTCAATAGTTTTCCATGCAGTAAAAGTGCATGGATTGCATGCAGAACCCACTCAGAATCCACGCCAAATCCACGTTGGTAAATGTTAAAATACATTCAGTCTGTACTGTACCTTTAGCTGTCCATCTGAGGAAAGAACTATGAGCCTGGCCCCCCTTTTTGAAACTCCTGAATCTGCCCCTGAATAGATAAGGGACTGTACTATATATTGTAAAAATCACATTAACAATATAAATTTTGTGTGTCCCCAGAGGGGGGGGGAGTGGGGCACAATTGAAAGCAAAATGTCTTTTGAAAGGGAACACTTACTTCAGCTATACATACATAACTGTTTAATTAAGTATATGTTATATATATATATCTGGACCTGGCTTTTTACCCTTTGGTCCCGCTGTGTTATCTGTAAGTGTCTTTTTGTTCAGTTCAGGGGCAGATCTAGCTTTTTGATAAAAGGGGGGGTTTGGCTCAGTGACAAAGCGGGGGAGGTAGTTTTTTGTTACAAGTGGCTTTCTGGCCACCCAAAGGGGGGGTTTAAAGCCGCTAAACCCTCCCCTGAGATCCGCTACTGCCATTTCCTTATTTTTTTTTTTTAAGAATTGTGAGGCTTAAATTATGGCAAGTAAAATTTACACTATTGTTACACCCTCAGGATGGTTCCCATATCCTCCTCCCTCTGAGGAATTCCTAACCTGTCACTATGTCTGGACTACTGTATCTGATCTAACATATAGGTTGCCAGGCTGGGAATATCATTGGTTTGGTGGTGTCTGGACTTCTCTGCGCTTCCAGATTCCAGTGGCCATCTGTGTTTTATCTATTTGGTGAGTATCACTGGTGTATACACTATATGTATAAGTGTCCATTTGGTAATACTGTGCATAGATTGAGATTAAGTGTAGTCTGATAGCCAGCTCTCCTGAGATTCGGGATTCCCCACAGTGCCATATGATTTTGTTTTTCTTGATGACGACTACGGATGATAGTCGATAATAATGACAATATGTTGTTGAGAATGCCTGATAAAATGATGATGATTACATTGTTGTCGTCGTTGTTGATGATGATGATGATGATGACGACTATGATGACGATTGGGATGATTTTGATTACGATGCTGCTGACATCTTCACATTTTATAAAAGGGATGAATAAGAGGGACCTGGCATAAGTTGGTTACTTTGGTTATTTTATACAAAAAAGCAGAGGCATGAAATTTCCTTTTTTTTTTTTACTTAAAAGGGGGTTGGACATCCACCCAACATTTCATGTCTATCTAACTCCAACACACCATAAACATTTAATGCTTCACTACTTTTCAGTCACTTAAACCTTCATTTTATCCCCAGGTGCAAGTGGTATTGTTTGGTACCTGTTTTGGTGTTTCTTAGTCTATGATAGCCCATCTGTTCACCCACGCATTTCGCTTGAGGAGAAGGAGTACATAGTAACAGCTATAGGTGCATCACAAGACAAGGTTGTGAAAGTATGTGAACTTACAGCACGGCGTGCGCTACCATGTGTTTGCCAAGCAATGTTTTGTGAACTTTCTTTCCCTAAAAGAAAGTTAACCATTTAGTATGTAAGGATCATAGTTTAGGAGGAAGAGAACTCTTGCTGACTGTTTTCAACAGCTACAGTAAATTGCCTTTTGGCTTTGGTCATTCTAAAACCTCTTTTATTGCCCAGCTCCAAATGGTTTCCAATCACGCCACCTCTATTCAAGACGCTGATCAATCAAAAAGAGCCAAAACTTATTCGGTTAGTTTAAAAGACAATCCAGAATAAGTGGTTTAGCAGTTGGAAGCTATTGACAAAAATTCGCACAATATTTCAATTCGCAGTAAGCTGCTTCACTTTCCCTGTTCTTTCCCATCCCATTGGAAAGGATATAAGGATACAAGACAATTACAGGGCAATTACACAGGGGCGGATCTAGGATTTCAAAATGGGGAATTGATAATGGCCGGCTTATAACTGAGCCTTAGTGGTTCTTGGTTTGTCACATAGATCTAACAATACTTCACGCGAAATTGGATTTGCCACGTCAGCAAAGTCATGCAGGTGAAGACACATGGACAGTATCTCCCGTCCCTCAGACATTTATTTTGTTCAAACAAAGTGACTTTTCAGTTTTGTTTTTTTTTTACTAAAAGGGAGGTGGATATCCACCCCCCCCCCCCCCCCCCCTGTACCCGCCCCTGTTACAGGAGGTGATCAATCGTGAAAATATTCGAGCTAGGTACTGAGATTGACTGGAGACTGACTGAGAGGTTGGTGAGCCTGTGCAGCAAACTGAACAACGATTTGCTAAGTAATAGGGTTCTGAGCCTAGCGTTGTCTCTCAGACGCGTGAGATTTGGCTTAGAGCCTCTGGTAATAAGGGTATTAATCAAGTTGAATTCTATGTGATATGCTAACAGGCACGTGTATTTTTTTTTGCAGAAACATCCGACCCCCTGGCGTCAAATCCTCACTTCCCGAGCAGTGCTTGCTATCAGCATTTCATTTTTTTGTAGCAATTGGGGCTTCTGTACTTTTTTGACCTCCTTACCCACTTATTTCCAAGAGGTTCTTCACTTTAACATAACAACGGTAGGTCCAGCTGGCATAAGCAGGCATCGTGTCTAATATATGTACTATGATTAACCATATTAAGATGTACGCCGACCACGGACTATAGGATAATCTGACTCCGAAATGAAGTCTAATGTCTTGTCATTGTTACATAGCGCGTCGTTTGAAAGGTCAAAAGCGCGTAGGGACAGAGCTCGCTGGAGGAGCGAAACCAAGGTGATATGGCCAGTTGAGGAGGAATACATGCTTTATTTAACACTAACAAGACATTAGACTTCATTTCGGAATCAGATTATCCTATAGCCTGTGGCCAAACATTTGTGTTCTCAATTGACCGTAAAAGTTCCTTAGACGCGTCAAGTTTATTACAAAAGGTGACAATTATTACAAAACGTGTAAAAAAAATAGAAGAGAGGAATGGTATGCATTTACTATTTATGTTTTTAGTCTTAAGCTTTCTGTTTTTGTTTAAAGAATGGATTACTATCGGCGCTACCCTACTTCTGCCAGTATTTTACGTCACTTCCTGCGGGGTTTCTCGCTGACTGGCTTATTCACAGCCATATAATAACCGTCACAGAAGTCAGAAAGATATTCACTCTAGCGTGTAAGTACTTGTAGGTTACATAAATAACAAAAAAAGCGAATAAGGAATCCCGGAATTGCTTAAATAAGCGTCGGGCCTTCTTTTAAAATTGGTTTTATTCTTAGTAGATGTTTTTTACAACGTGCATGGAGGTGAAAAATAATCTCAGAACCATAGCAAAACAACTGTCATTTTTCTTTACTTCCCTAACATACACTACCCTTCGTCATCGATGGTCTTTTTTAAGAGCAACACGTTTAGGCGAGGCGCTTATTCGTGGGGGGGGGGGGGGGGGTTGGAGAGTGTTGTTATTCGAGCAATGATAGTATTTGATGGGCTCTGGAATAGCACAAACGTGCACGGCGAAACAGACGTTTCTAAGATTGCGTGACTGCGTTTGTTCCTTGACTGGGTAGAGACCCGTTACTATTCTGGTATGGGGGTATGTGATTAATAACACATTGGATATTGTGTGTCTGGGTAGGGGACGAGTGTCAGATAGTGTGGGAATGTGTGACTGGTGTGAATAATTGTTGGTTTGTTCTATAATAACACACGACCTACCGATCAGTGTTGTATGACATGAGGTTTTGTTTCGGCATTCCTGGGTACAGTGTGTATAATAATTGCTATGTTATATCAGTTATATGACATGAGGTTTTGTTTCGGCATTCCTGGGTACAGTGTGTATAATGGTTGCTGTATGTTATATCAGTTATATGACATGAGGGTTTGTTTCAGCATTCCTGTATACAGCCTGTATAATGGTTGCTATGTTGTAACGGTTGTTATATGACATGAGGTTTTGTTTCGGCCATTCCTGGGTACAGTGTGTATAATGGTTGCTATGTTATATTAGTTATATGACATGAGGGTTTGTTTCAGCATTCCAGCTTGCATAATGTTTGCTCTTCTATAACGTTTGTTATATGACATGAGGGTTTTTTCACAGCATCCCTGTGTGATGGTTGCTCTGTTATGTTGTGTGACATGAGATTTTGTTTCAGCATTCCTGTGTACAGCCTGCATAATGGTCGCTCTGGGCTTCACGAATCAACCTGTCGTTGCTGTGACCCTCTTGTGCGTACTCTTCATGTTTCAAACTATCGATACCTGCGGACACTGGATAAGCCCCATGGAGTTCGCGCCGCGGTATTGTGGTCTACTGTTCGCTATCGCTAACTCTATTGGGACTAGCACTGGTATTGCCGCGCCGTTTGTTGTTGGTTACCTGACTAATGGTCAGGTACGGAACCATTTTTCATTAATTTATTCACATCCTTTTCCCCATCCTCCTCCCCACCCCCTCTTTATTAAATATATAGTTCTATAACCAGGTGCGTACACAGGTGGGTGTGTACACAGGAGGGTGCGTACACAGGTTGGTGCATACATGGGGGGGGGGGGGGTGCATACACAGGAGGGTGTGTACACAGGTGAGTGCTTATACAGGTGGGTGCGTACACAGGGGGTTGTACACAGGAGGGTGCTTACACAGGTGGGTGTGTACACAGGAGGGTGCGTACACAGGTGAGTGCGTACACAGGTGAGTGCGTACACAGGTGAGTGCGTACACAGGTGAGTGCGTACACAGGTGAGTGCGTACACAGGTGAGTGCGTACACAGGTGAGTGCGTACACAGGGGGGTGCGTACACAGGGGGGTGCGTACACAGGGGGGTGCGTACACAGGGGGGTGCGTACACAGGTGGGTGCGTACACAGGAGGGTGCGTACACAGGAGGGTGCGTACACAGGAGGGTGCGTACACAGGAGGGTGCGTACACAGGAGGGTGCGTACACAGGAGGGTGCGTACACAGGAGGGTGCGTACACAGGAGGGTGCGTACACAGGAGGGTGCGTACACAGGAGGGTGCGTACACAGGAGGGTGCGTACACAGGTGGGTGCGTACACAGGTGGGTGCGTACACAGGTGGGTGCGTACACAGGTGGGTGCGTACACAGGTGGGTGCGTACACAGGTGGGTGCGTACACAGGTGGGTGCGTACACAGGTGGGTGCGTACACAGGTGGGTGCGTACACAGGTGGGTGCGTACACAGGTGGGTGCGTACACAGGTGGGTGCGTACACAGGTTGGTGCGTACACAGGAGGGTGCGTACACAGGTGGGTGTGTACACAGGTGGGTGCGTACACAGGTGAGTGTGTACACAGGAGGGTGCATACAAGGGGGGGGGGTGCGTACACAGGAGGGTGCGTACACAGGAGGGTGCGTACACAGGTGGGTGCGTACACAGGTGGGTGCGTACACAGGTGGGTGCGTACACAGGTGGGTGCGTACACAGGTGGGTGCGTACACAGGTGGGTGTGTACACAGGTGGGTGTGTACACAGGGGGTTATACACAGGAGGGTGTACAAAGGAGCGCAGGGCGCACCCGCACACGATAGCCGCAAAAAATGAGCAATTTCTTATTAAAAGATTTTCAAATACTTTTCTTTTTTCGATACGCTTCATATGACTGCGCGGTCGCACCTGACTCTTTTGAAAAGAAGAAAATAATTGAATTTTGATTTATTTGTTCTTTAGGGGGCAAGGGACTGGAGGTGATAGGGAATCACTAACTTCGCTACTTTATTTTAAAAACTCAAAGATGCTCTCCATTTTTCCTTTCCTGTAGCCAACACGTGACCAGTGGCAGAAAGTGTACTATATAGGAGCTGGGATTTATGTGTTTGGCGCAGTCGCATTCGCCGCTCTAGGGACGAGTAAAGAGCAGCCCTGGAACACGCCACCTGAAGACAACCTTGTCCCCGTGGACCTCCCCCACGAGAAACTTGTCTCACAGGGATCACGTGAGACTATGAGCCTGCTACGGAAACCACACGGTTATAAGTCTTTACAAGAAACGAGCTTCAATGAGCGTAATGGCAGTCTGGTCATCAATGCGTAATCAGTTGTGTTCGGGCGTGGTTATAGAGACGTGTAAACTATTACTGACAGGTTCAGATAATAATGGAGTTCTCATAAACAAGTACATTGCTGTCTATCTAGATTATGCTCTGAAATGATTATATAAACATTACTCTTGTGTTATATAGTCTCATATAAACTTGACCTTTTTTACCTTCAATGGCAATAATAGAACAAAGTGTCTACCCAGTAACTACAGATTGTCAAATCGAGTATATTTTTGACCCTCGCATTTCGCTTGTGCAGGACCTAAAATACTGATAAATTAATTTAAAGCGTTTTGTCTAAACGCTGGACGGGCAAAGGCGTCGGCGGAAATATTTCGGAACGGGAAAAAGTAGAATCACTGAGGGGGGACTCCCGACCAATGATAGTATTTGTAAGCGGCGAGATTGTCATCTCTGTTTACAAGTCCCTCTCTAAATGTTTACAATTATAACATTTAAAAACAGTGCGCCAATCACTGAATTTGGTACACACAACAAGAAAAAAATAATATAATTGTTTTGGTATTTCTAGTTAAAAAAACTATTATTTAATAACTTATGTAAAACTAAAAATGCTAGAGCTTATTTTTCTATTCTGTATTTGTTTATGGAAAAAGAGAAAGGGGAATGGATTTTGATCCAATAGAAACATTGTATAGAAAATTTAAGACACGACTGTTAATTACTTACTGTGACAACTGCTAATTACTCACGAAGAAGACGAAGTTGCTCACGACCTAAGCCGAGTCTTCAGCACCGAGTTACTCGCGACATAACGAGTAGTTCGCGACATAAACCGAGTTTAAACATTATCACAAAAAATTAGGCTTGTGATGAGGTCCAAATTTTTGTGACACTCACCTAGACAGCTATGTGTAGCTGCTAGCAGCGTGTGACATGACGTCTATACCTATTGAGCTCCGCGCGCGGCCCACGGCCCACAATGACGTTATAAATACGGTTTGTAGCTATTCTTTCATCAAATATTGCCTAAATTATCAGATGATATCAGGTTAAGATCATCTTGCATCATTCAGATATGTCAAAATCAACCTTTCAACGGCTTTACGATCCAAAAAAGCCATAAAAACCTTTAAAATCAATTTTTTAAAGAATTTCGGCCATCTTGGGTCCGCCATCTTGGATCCGGCATCTTTGATTCTTATGATTTTCCCCCCTGCACCCCCTGGGTACGGGCCTGTGTTAGTTTTTTTGGAAATTTATGAGTGAAAATAAGGTTGCCATGGCAACATGGAGCGTCTCTGTTTCACAGAGGCGTTTAACATAACTTTTCAATCTTGCGCTGATTTATACCTTCTTTACATGCTATTGTACATTGAAAATAAAAGAGAAAAGATTACTTACTAGACGCAAAAGTCTGAACCTTGCTTCGCTGAACGGCTACGCAAGTGGAGCTCGTCACACGCTATGGAAAACACCCATGAAATAACTGATGATACCCCACGGTACAGCTTCAAGAAAAGTGTGACGTCATCTAAAGTGACATTGAGCACCGAACGTATCCATGCGCGCACGTTGATAAGTCACGCGAATCTCCTCACCCCGCAGCTGCGCATGCTCGGAGTCGAGGAGATTTTCAGTTGACGGAGTCAACGGAAATTTTCACTTCCGATATTGTGCCCCTTTACCTGTGAATTTAAGATACGAGAAAAAAATACACCATGGTGTATCTCTCGCAAGTGTTAAGGCCAAGTAAAAATGAAAACATGCTTATTGTCCTGATAAGATAAAAATAGGAAGCATTATTTTTTATTCATTTTTCTCCTTGGTTTATCAAAGATTTGTTCGATTAACAAAGGAGATTTTCGCGATGTTGCGAACCGGTGAAAAAAATCGTAAGAAAAGCCTTGTAACGGGAACGTCTGCCTTTATTTCAGTGCCCAGGCACCGCTAACGCACACACCTGAGGAACAAACCATCAAGAAACAGCAGAAATAACTAAATAAAAAAAAAGATATTGATGCGGCCCCGTAAAAGGATGCGGGCGGGGACGATAAGCATGTCTTTTTTTTTTACTTGGCCTAACCGGCCTTTGTAAACGCTGTAACTCTTTTTTATTTACAAAAGAATGTATGGACCACTGTTCCGCAGCCGGTCTTTGCCCTTACGAGGCAAAATAAGCATGTGTTCTATCACTCTTTAGCCGTCTAAATTTTAAAACGAAAAAATCAGGCGACCAGGGATGAATTTCGTGTGATCCTAAATTGAGCTACCTGTGGTTTGGGCACTTAACCAGTCACGTGAAGGAAGACAACGGAAGTTACCCGAACTTCGAACGAGTTACAATCAAGTTCTCAGTCATTCCAACCCGTTTAGCGTTCACTATAAAGCTTACTGAATACTGAAAAGGAAATCAACTTACTGAATACTGTAAAATCGTAAAAGATTCATTGCTTTATTTTGCGAGAACCTAGATGCCGCAGTCAAAATGCAGTCTTCCTTGTCGATATATTCTTGCTGTTCTCGGCTGCTTTGGACTGACTGTGGCGTTCAGTTTAAGAGTCAACTTAAGCGTGGCGCTAGTGGCGATGGTGAATGCGACACAGACTGGCCGTTCTAAGGTAAGCGCCACTTTGAGAACTCAGAAAGAAGAATAACTGCATATGACAATATTTCGCTTTGTTTTTGCTTGGGAACCCTGTGGTATGGAGGCAACAAAGTTTATTCACTAGTCATTTCACAGGTAACCCAAGCATTCGGTTACCTGTGGTCATTCGAATCCCCCAACTCTATGGTTCTAGGGAAGAGTGGAGTTAACATGGAGGTTTAGAGCAAGAATCTGTCATGAGCAGGTTTTGGAATTGGCAGTTTTTGACTCTTATATTGTGAGGTTATATAATTGGTTGCACTTGACCCTCTATGTTCACTGTCCAGGGATTTTAGTTCTGTGCTGGAGTACAGAACCCTGAGATGGAATTCATGATTTGTCTCATTAATAAAAATGGTTATGATTTTATAGGAAGATGACTTTTCCTGGGACCAGGAAACAAGAGGTATACAATATGTGCATCTGCTATAATCAGCTATAATGTTGCTATGATTCTTGGTATCACTATTTATAGGTGTATCAGGCCAATACCAAGGGGTGCCGCCCACAACGGCGGAAAATCAATTTCTGGTTCGCGATAGATGTGCGATAGATATGTCTATAATTCAAACATTTTTGTTGCCAAATCTGTTAATAAACGTCTGCATCTACCTAGCACCATCAGGCACAGGCAAAAGTCTCAAAATCACAAAACATTTGAAACCATCATCACAACAAAGGAAACTTTAGAATCACAAAACGCTTTTATAAACAGGTATTATTCTCGGGTCATTCTTCTATGGCTACATAGTAATGCTTATTCCTGGAGGATGGCTTGCCGAAAGGAATGGAGGGAAGCACTTTGTGGGACTTGGTGTACTGATCTCATCGGTACTATCACTGCTGACCCCCCTGGCTGCTCGCTATAGCTACAAAATGCTGATAGTGCTGAGAATACTGGAGGGACTTGCACAGGTTGGTTGATGAGTAGTAAAGACTTCATGTATTAAACAACATTACATCATCATCACCTTCATTTCGGGGTACATACATCTGGATTTAAGATGTGGTCAGACATGATTTTTCATTTTGTCTTTCTAAATATGCACCTACTCAAATCCATTGTGTGTATGTGTCTGGGGGAGGGGGGAGGGGGGTGGCAGAGGATGCCGTCTCTGGACAACCCATTGCCTCATCAGCAAGAACATCATCAACATTATCCTTAGTCCTTTTATCAACATCGTGTAATTTAGATAACACTTTCCCATTTAAAAATGTACTTTCCCGTTTAAATTTGTGTACTTTTGCGAGAATGAATGAATGAACACAATGAACATTATCTTTATGTACATTCACTGCCAGGGTGTGATATACCCATCTCTAAATGTTCTGTTGAGTTGTTGGGCTCCACCTGAGGAAAGAAGTAAAATGCTGGTCATCACATGGACAGGTAGGGTGATATCCTTCTATCTACTTGCATTATGACCAGCAATTAAACAATGTTTATAGAGTATTACTGTACCTTTAGCTGCCCGTCTGAGGAAATTCCAGGTAGGGAAATGGCAGGGGCAAATCAGATTTTGGCAAGAAATGTAAGGAAATCCATTGGCCTCCCCTGCCCCTTTTCTTGAACCCCTTGCTTCGGCCCCCCTTTTTTGAACTCCTGGCTCCGCCTCTGAATGGATAGGGTCTATACTATATATTATATTGTACAAAAACACAGAAACACAGTAAATTAGAATGTGTGTGTTCCCAGGGAGGGGGAACAATTCAAAGCAAGGTGTCTATTGAAAGGGGACTCTAATTTCGAAATTCAGACTTCAGCTTAATATGCATAGCTATGTGTATGATATACTTCGCCTTGAAATATGGTTTGGTGGTATCTGGACCTGGCTTTTTGCTACCCTTGTTATACCCTTGGGTTCATCAATGTGTTAGTGTCTCTTTACCCATTGCCCCAATTTTCTTAACGAATTGTGGAGAAGCTATAATCGCCCCTGCAATTTTTCAAATAAATTTATAGGAAGTAATATTTAAACATTTGGTGCTCTAACACCCTTCAGGATGGCTTGGCCCCCACCCCCCCCCCCCCCCCCCTGAAGAATTCTTACCCTGCCACTTTGTCTGGACTGGTGTATCTGATGTAACATATAGGTTGCCAAGCTGGGAATATCATTGGTTTGGTGGTTTCTGGACTTCTCTGTGCTTCCAGATTCCAGTGGCCATCTGTGTTTTATCTATTTGGTGAGTATCACTCTTGTTTATATGTATTAGAGTTCATTTGGTAATATTGTGTATAGATTGAGATTCAGTGTCATATGATGATTTTCTTTTACTTGATAACGACAATTTTATACAAAAAAACAGAGGCATGACATTTACTTTTTTTTTACTCAAAAAGGGGGTTGGACATCCATCCAATCATCTCATGTCTGTATATACTCCCCTGGGGGGGGGGCGTTCTCTGATATCAAACGGGCAGGGATCATTGTCAGGATTTTTTTAAAATAACCCTAAAAGATACTAAAGTGGGTGTGGTCTGGTAATATTTTAACCCTAAGACGATTGATCCCAACCGGATCTACCTCCAACACATGAATTAATTCAAAAGGCCGAAATAGTTGTGTTTCTGAACCAGAAGAATAAATACATACAACAAATACTGGTCGAATACTAGTATTTGGTGTATTGTACCCATAACACATCATACACATATAATGCTTCACTACTTTTCAGTCTCATAAACTTTCCTTTTATCCCCAGGTGCAAGTGGTATTGTTTGGTACCTGTTTTGGTGTTTCTTAGTCTATGATAGCCCATCTGTTCACCCACGCATTTCGCTTGAGGAAAAGGAGTTTATAGTAACAGCTATAGGTGCATCACAAGACAAGGTTGTGAAAGTATGTGAACTTACAGCACGGCGTGCGCTACCATGTGTTTGCCAAGCAAAGTTTTGTGAACTTACCATAAAAGAAAGTTAGCCATTAAGGCTGATTTTGACAGCACACCCCCCCCCCCCCCCCTCACACAACGGCCGAAGATCCACTTTCGGTTCTCAATAGACGTGCTATTTGTAGACAAAACTATAAAGCATAAGCTAGATTACTCTGGTATGTAGTCAAATCCGACAATAAACGTCCCCTAGAGATACTTAAAAGGCATAAAGGCAAAGGCATAAAAAAAAAAATCCCTTTTTATTTTTTCGGGGTTGATCAGATTTTTATCAGAGAACTAGTCCCCCCCCCCCTCCCCGCACCCCCGGAAAAATTAGGTCCACTTTTTCCGTGGCCTTCTACGGCTCTGAACTCCACTACAACTCGAGTCGTAGAGAGTAAATCAGAATACGGATCCGCTACGGTGCTCGACTGAGAAAGTCGTAATGTGTAATTCAGGTCTAAGACATGTCGCGTAGGCAGGTCGCATACGACTAAATCGGGCTGTCTAAATCGGCCCTTAAACATGCAAGGATAATAGTTTAGGAGGTGGAGAATTCTTGCAGATGATTTCCAACAGCTTAATCGCCTTCTGGCTTTGTTTATTCTGAAACTACTTTTATTGGCCAACACCGAAATGTTTTCTATTCACGTCACCTATCCGCAAGACGCTAATCAATAAAAAAACCCAAAAGTTTAAAAAGCAGTTGTTATCGCCGGGCTTTACAACTTAACAGGCACGTGTATTTGTTTTGCAGAAACATCCGACCCCCTGGCGTCAAATCCTCACTTCACGGACAGTGCTGGCTATCAGTTTATCTTTCTTTTGTAGCAATTGGGGCTTCAATACCTTTTTGACCTCCTTACCCACTTATTTCCAGGAGGTTCTTCACTTTAACATAGAAGAGGTAGGTAAACCAGACATGAGTGGGCAGCGCGTCTTTAATGTACTAGTCAATTGAAACCCCCACCCCCATGGTCCCGGGGAAGGGTGGGGGGTTAGACTTTGACCCTGTACAAAACCGAGAAAAGCCCCCACCCAATCGGGACAAAACAGCAGTTATATGCCCCTACCCCTGGGATGCAAGCTATAGGCAACTACCCGACAACAAGTCATCTGAAATAAGCTTTTTTTATCTTTCAAAGCCAGTACACTTCAGTGAGTACATTTGTACCAATTACTATGAAGATAACAGTTACAAAAAAAAATCATCTTCATCTGGCATTTTTTTTTTAATATTCGTTTTTGCACATGTCGCCGTGCAGCATGCCACACGCTGATACATGGAATTGCTTGTTACAGAAGAGTCTCAAGCCAGAAACTTACATGATATTTGTGACACTATTAACTTGTCCCAAACCCCCACGGTGGGGATAAGTCTTAGAGTAAAAAATTGTCAATTCCCCCACCCCCTCGGGACAGATTCTCGTTCAAAAGTGCTCTAAACCCCCACCTCAACCCCACACTTCCCCGGGACCATGGGGGTGGGGGTTTCAGGAAGGTTTTTTGATATCTTAAGATTTTTTTCCTTCTCAGGCGTGACAGGCGCAATTATTCCTGTGATTATTTTGGCTTGAATTTTCTAACCAAAAAGTCACGTGAGCTCTTAGCGCAAGACCCCTATTCCAAACAAGTTGCAATGGAATAGGCAAAACATTAGGACTAGAAACAGATGAAAGTAATCTAAGGACATTGCACATACAGACGTAGTAAAGGGAGTTTATAGGGCAAACGTTCGCGTTCTTAATTGACCGTAATAGTTCCCTTACGCCTTAGTACTTAAAGCCGCATTGTTACCAGTTTAATTCCGGTTGATTACGTAAAATCTTTGAGGATGTGATTGATATTTTTTTAGAGCGGATGGCCTGTTAAATAGCGCGGATTCTAATATATTTTATTATCTTTTAACGGTTGAGGTTTCTGTCGGACCTCCGGAAGTAAACTGGTAACAATGCTTTAAGTGCGCCGAGTTTATTACAAAACGTGTAAAAAGAAAATAGAAGAGACGGGTATGTATTTACTCTAAAGTTTCTGTTTTTGTTCGAAGAATGGATTTCTATCGGCGCTTCCGTACTTCTGCCAGTTTTTTACGTCACTTCCTGCGGGGTTTCTCGCTGATTGGCTAATCCACAGCCATATAATAACCGTCACAGAAGTCCGAAAGATATTTACTCTAGCGTGTAAGTACTTGTAGGGTAGAGAAATAACAAAGACAGCGAATAATGAATACCGTAATTGCTCAAATAAGCGTCGGGGAACGGGGCGTTTTATCTCTACATAAATGTGTTTTTTACAACGTCCATGGATGTAAATCTCAGAACCATAGCAAAACAACTCAATTATCTTTACTTCCCTTCTAACCTATAGTCATGCTTGTCATCGATGTCTATTATAGGAGCAACACGTTTAGGCGAGGCGTTTATTCGGGGAAGGCGCTTTTTTTCATTTTTTCTCTTAGGCGATGTGCTTATTCAGGGGGGGGGCTTAGGGGGTTGTTATTTGAGCAATTATAGTATTTGATGGGCTCTATAGCACGCACGCACACGGCGTAACAGACGTTTCTAGGATTACGTGACTGCGTTAGTTGCTTGACTGGGTAGGGAACCCGTTACTACTCTGATACCACAGCACTTACCCGTTTATAAGAACCTAGACTTTTCTAGGTCATCCTAAATAGGTTCTTATTTTTAGGTACCACTTAAAATTTTAGGCTACTTAGGTTCTTAAATAGGTTCTTAATTTAAAAGAAAAGTTAATGTACTGTGCTGGTAGAAGGGGGGGGGGGGGTATCTAGATTGATGAAAGGTCAATACCGGCCTGGCCTTTGTACAATATGTGGTCAAAACCTCTGAAATATATTTTTAAAAACTCTCATTATCATCCTAAAAATATTGATTTAATAATATGTATATATATATATATCATTCATCATTGCTTGGAGATCTTAAAATTTCAAGTTTTTAAGATTTTGAACCTGTTTCAAATCTTAGGCTAAATAGGTTCTTATTTAATGGGGGTCTAAATTGGTAATTTTAAGCCAACAGGTTCTTAAATTCTAGATTTTTATAAGCAATGTATGGGAGTATGTGACTAATAGCTTAAAACGAGAACACAACGGGAATGTGTGACTGGCTGACTAATCGTTAATCTGTACTATAATAACACACGACCTACCGACCAATCGCAGGGTGTGTATCTCTGTGTATCTCGGTTGTTATCTGACATGAGGGTTCTGTTTCAGCATTCCTGTGTAATGGTTGCTCTGTTATGTTGTGTGATAAGAGGTTTTGTTTCAGCATTCCTGTGTGATGGTTGCTCTGTTATGTTGTGTGATAAGAGGTTTTGTTTCAGCATTCCTGTGTACAGCGTGCATAATGGTCGCTCTGAGCTTCACGAATCATCCCGTCGTTGCCGTGACTCTCTTGTGCGTACTCTTCATGTTCCAATCTATTGATACCTGCGGTCACTGGATAAGCCCTATGGAGTTCGCGCCGCGGTATTGCGGTCTACTGTTCGCCATCGCTAACTCTTTTGCGACAAGCACTGGTATTGTTGCGCCGTTTGTTGTTGGATACCTGACTAATAATCAGGTACGGAACCATGTTTCATTTATTTATTATTTTACATCCTTTCCCCCATCCTCCTCCCCACCCCCTCCTTATAAAATATATAGTTCTGACAGAGCAAAAAAATGGCAAGTTTTTCCAAAAGTGTTTTTTCTAATGGATTCATTTTCGAGATATGATGCTACAGTATGATAAGTGCAATTTTCAAATGTTCAAAGTATGAATTCTCCTCGTTTTTAGGGAGAAGTCGGGCTCTGATCAGAAATTAAGCCAACTTTGCTCGCTAATATCTAAATTTCATATCTTCTAAATTTCTTTAATATTTGGAATTAAGCTTTTGGTCAGAGGAACTCCTTGTATGCGGAATCGTGAGTTATATATTAAGAATTGGAAAATTTAATGCCATTTTCCCCCTCTGTCTATAGTTCTATAACCAGGTGCGTACACAGGGTGGTTGCGTACACAGGGTGGTTGCGTACACAGGGTGGTTGCGTACACAGGGTGGTTGCGTACACAGGGTGGTTGCATACACAGGGTGGTTGCGTACACAGGGTGGTTGCGTACACAGGGTGGTTGCGTACACAGGGTGGTTGCGTACACAGGGTGGTTGCGTACACAGGGTGGTTGCGTACACAGGGTGGTTGCGTACACAGGGTGGTTGCGTACACAGGGTGGTTGCGTTCACAGGGTGGTTGCGTACACAGGGTGGTTGCGTACACAGGATGGTTGCGTACACAGGGTGGTTGCGTACACAGGGTGGTTGCGTACACAGGGTGGTTGCGTTCACAGGGTGGTTGCGTACACAGGGTGGTTGCGTACACAGGGTGGTTGCGTACACAGGGTGGTTGCGTACACAGGGTGGTTGCGCTCACAGGGTGGTTGCGTTCACAGGGTGGTTGCGTACACCGGGTTGTTGCGTACACAGGGGAATGCATACACAGGGTGGTTGGGTACACAGGGTGGTTGAGTACACAGGGTGGTTGCGTACACAGGGTGGTTGAGTACACAGGGTGGTTCCGTACATAGGGTGGTTGCGTACACAGGGTGGTTGCGTACACAGGATGGTTGCGTTCACAGGCGGGGGGTATCCAATGGTCGCCAAAAGAAGGGTAATTTCTTATTGAAAGTTTTAAAATACTATAAAATACAAATTTTCCAATATGTCTCCATTTAAACCAGCTATGTTGAATTGGGTGGCCTGTTTAAATATTGCAAATAAATAAAAATAAATAAATAAATTAATTAATTAATAACAAATGAGCGAATAAATAACAAACGAACAAACTAACAAATAAATAAATAAATAAATAAATAAATAAATAAATAAATAAATAAATAAATGAATGAATAAATAAATAAATAAATAAATAAATAAATAAATAAATAAATCCTACATTTCCTACATTCAGTAGAAATTTGACGAGTTCCATGGAAATGTTTTGATAGCAGAACTGCCATTTGATCATTGGCATTTGCCATTTGCACTGACAACATTTTTTGAAATAGGTGTATAATCCTTGTAACTTATCTAAAGTATTCCCTTTTCGCCGCCGCCATCTTGGAAGTTTTGAGCACTAATTATTTGCGCTGGTTTTCGCGGTCGCACCTGACTCTCAAACAACTTAGAAAACAAAGAGTTTTAATGTGTTCCTGGGGGGAGGGGGGGGGGGGGGGGGGGGAGGGGTAATGGACTTGAGGTGACGGGGCTCAAAGACCCACTTATTTCGCTACTTTGTTTTTAAAACTCAAAAATGCTTTCTCCATTTTTCCTTTCCTGCAGCCAACACGTGACCAGTGGCAGAAAGTGTACTATATAGGAGCTGGGATTTATGTGTTTGGCGCGGTCGCATTCGCCGCTCTAGGGACAAGTAAAGAGCAGCCCTGGAACACGCCACCTGAAGAGAACCTTGTCCCCGTGGACCTCCCCCACGAGATACGTGACTCACACGGATCACGTGACCTTCACGGACCACGTGATCATGTGGGCTTGCGACGGAAAACACGTGTTTACAAGACTTCCCAAGAAAAGAGCTTCGATGATCGTGATGGCAGTCTGGTCATCAATGCGTAATCAGTTGTGTCGGGGCGTGGTTATTAGAGACTTTCACTGTTGCCGGCAGGTTCAGGTAAATAATGAAATAATAATTTAAAAAAGTGACAAGTCTAGAAAAAAAAAAACTAGAATGATAAACAGCAATAATGTCGGAAATGCCATCGAAGCAATGCATTATGGGTAGGGAAGACTTGTTCTTTGAAAAAAAGTTCCTCTCTAAATAATGAAATCTACAATTATTGAGTGCGCAAATCACTGAATTCGGTGAACACAATCAATTAAATTCAAGATGTTATAATTTTGTATTTGTTTTTGGAAAAAGGAAAAGGGGAATAGATTTTTATCTAATAAAAAAGATTGTTAAAAAAATTGAGGTGACTAATTAGTTACTGTGACAGTTGCTAATTAATGTGACAACTGCTAATTACGAATAAACCGAGTTGCTTGCGACATAGACCGAGTCACCACCGAATAGCACCGAGTTCCTCGCGACAGAAACCGAGTAGTTTGCGGCGTAAACCGAGTACTTCGCGACATAAACCGAGTCAATCCCAAATAGTTTCGAGAAGCTCTCGAAACGTCTACTGAAACACATACGAGTACTCAATTAGTTATACCGGATTAGCATCTAGAACGCGGATGTCGTTTTTGAGAAAAAAAATATAGGTCAACATTGCTTCTTCGTTTGAAATTTGCAACATTTGGCAAAAGTTTTAAAATATGCTCGAGTATTCCTATCCAGTGTGAGCGCAGTGCTTGTAGGGGTAAGGTGAATTGGCTAGCCACTCATTCACTTTGAAACACGTCTCAAATGCGAACCCTCTTCTCACTAGACCTTCTCCATCTTTTCTCCTACCCACCTAGCATCCCTCGGCTCCCAGTTTTATTTCTCCCTTTCGCATTTGACTAGTACCTGGTCTTACCTCCTGATGATAAACCTTGTCTTAGAATAAACGTAAGGTTGTTTAACATTTCGAAGAGCTCTACGAAATATCCTACCTTTCCATTTTGTTGCTTTATATATTTTTTGTCATCCCTATTCTTGCCTTTCCACGCCATAATATATGTTCCACATTATCCTCCCCTATATATTATCTCTCCACCTACAAACCCCCCCTCCCACCCCCCCCCCCCCCCCCCCCCCCCAGGTGCCTTGGTACGAATACCCGCTTTTAACAGAAATCTATCCACCTAACACCCCCCCCCCCCCCCCCACCACCACCACCACCACCACCCACCCACCCCAGGTGCCTTGGTACGAATACCCGCTTTCAACCGAAAACTATCCACCTAACACCCCCCCCCCCCCCCCCACCACCACCACCACCACCCACCCACCCACCCCAGGTGCCTTGGTACGAATACCCGCTTTCAACCAAAAACTAAAGGGAGGGGGTTAGCCTGCGTAGCGGCTGAAGGGAAGGGGGGGGGGGGGGGGGAAACCACTACGCAGACTAGGAGGGGGTCAACGGAGGAGGTAAGGTTTTATACCATGCACGATGCACGACAACAAAATAGGGTTCTATTCACGCGGTGCTAAACCGATTTTTCAAAACCTGATGCTACTAAGAGAATGCCGATCGACCACTCCTTTATTATTATTTACAACTGAAATACATCGAAGATACAATTGTGTAGTTCCAGAAAATATCCATACCCCCCATGGAGGGGATTGGATTCCTTGGGGGGGGGGAGAAAGGGTTGAAACGCCCAGGAATTTCAAGAAGGAAAGGGGGATGCCATTTTTCCTTAACAGCTACTGTATTTATTTTTTTAGGGGGTTGGAATTCCACAGGGGTGAGGGGACATACCTCACCATTACCATTGAAAGTAGTTCAAGCAAGTCCCTTACTTGAATTAGCCGATGGAAATGGATTCTTTGAGTGATTCAGTATCGCGCGGGAGCATAAAATGGCGGCGTGATTGGGCTTTTTTATGCATTTTTTAAGGCCGATTTTTCTTCCCTCAAAGACCGGAGTAGGGACTTGCAGCTCTGTAAATCCGGCCTGACATATCGGTGCTTGTAAAACCCAAAAGAGAGCGGCTATCAGGCGCCAAGCCAGGATTTGCCGAGGGGGTTGCGGACGCCATAGATATCAAATACAAAGGATCTAAGAATGGTGTTACTTCAATAAGAAAAGACCACTCTTTGAGTTTTCGAGAGGAGAGGGGGCGGGAGAGCCTTCTGTGTCAACCCCTAGCTAGCCAGGACTTGACAAGGGAGGGGGGGTATGCAGACATTAGATATCATGACGCAAATACGGTTTGGCGATTTTTCTTTATAGGAAAAGACCGTATTGTGGCGATTAATGGATAGGGGGAGAGGGGTACTGCGAGTGCCCGTATCTACGCGCCTGGCTAGAACGGTTCCGCAGCTCTGGAAAACAATATTTCCCGTAAATACGACAATCAGTAAGTCCGCCGTGTTTACGTGCGCGCGGCGTCGACTTCCGTTGTCATACGATAAGGAAACGATTTGATGTTCGCCCCGTGCGTCACGTTGTATGACTTTTAATCGAATTTGGTAATCGCCACAAACAGTTCAACATACCGCCATCAGGGCCGTAGCCTCGAAATATTTGGGGGGGGGGGCACAATACAGAAACATTTAAAAAATATTGGGGGGGCACAGCCACGCCCCTACTGGTACTTTCCTTATAATTTTTCAAAATATGAGGGGGTCACGTGCCCCTAGTGCCCCACCCCCTGCTACGGCCATGGCCCTTCTTACCAGATTAACCGCCAAGCTAAAACATTTAAATTTCGAAGGCGTTCTGTTAACAAAAACCTGGCGAATCCGAAACAATTAGTAGTTTAATATAAATAAAATGCATAGAGAAGCTGATCTGATTAAGTAGGTCTGAACGGGAAATAGTTGTAAATAGACTTTCACTAAATAAGATGATGACAAAGTCAGAGCAAGATAAAGTTAATAAATTCAAAAGGGATATCTACGAAGCAAAGCTAGTTAAATGAAAATATTTCTAAAACCAAAAGTTTTTAATATACTTAGGCTGTCCTAGGTTAGAAGAACCAATTAAATTCTGTTGTTTCAGCCATAGTGAACTTAAAACAATGGAAATTCCAAAAGCCAAACGTGAAATACATTAACAGCCGTTTTCCCAAAAACTTCGACTCAAAATTTCCAAGCTTCACGGCCCTTTTAACTATATTAAGAAATCAATATAGAATAAAAAGAAGATTGCATTTTCTAGCCATATCTTGAGTTCCCCAGTAATTTTGCCACAGTAAAAGTTAATGAATCGGCTACCAACGTATTGATTTATGTTTTAGTTTTCATATCTTTACAACGACAGAGCAAAAAAAAATGGCAAGTTTTCCCAAATAGAGTCTGGTTAACTTCGGTAAGCTTGAATTTTTGCATAGAGGTTTCTTATGTTTCTTATTTCCAAGCTTCACGGTCCTTTTAACTATATTAAGAAATCAATATAGAATAAAAAGAAGATTGCATTTTCTAGCCATATCTTGAGTTCCCCATTAATTTTGCCACGGTAAAAGTTAATGAATCGGCTACCAGCGTATTGATTTATGTTTTAGTTTTCATATCTTTACAACGACAGAGCAAAAAAATGGCAAGTTTTCCCAAATAGAGTCTGGTTAACTTCAGTAAGCTTGAATTTTTGCATAGAGGTTTCTTATGTTATGTAAACCAACATATCAAAAAGTGTTTTTGCCATTTTTTCCCTCTGTCCTTTAGAACCGTAAGCGTTAAATAATATTTTGTGTATGTTTATCTTTTATGTTTCTTTTCTATGGTGGCTTCACCGTGTGACATTTCGGAAATTAACCGAATTTTCTAGAGACAGAGCAAAGGGTTTGAATCAGTGAAATATTCCTAAGTTTTGTGTAATATTAAGTTGCTGCATATTTGATTTGCTTGTGGTGAACGATGAGCTTTTTAAACATTCTGCCTTTCCCGGCTTTTTGGAAAAAGATATACAGCTGTCGTGCAACTGAAAAATGGCTATGGAGGACCTATGAAATAATCAGAAAATGCATGGGAACGCAGTTAGGGAATATTCATGTAAAACCTTTTCATAGTCATTAACTAACCGCTATTACTTTTTGTGTGTTAGAGTTATCGGTTTTGGGTGTTGTGATGTACACAGTGAATCATTATCAAGTTTGTATTACTGCAAACAAGCCCAATAGGCAATAGAAGGATAAACGTTCATTCTCGTAATTTATCCCTCCTTAAATGTCTACATTTTTTTTGCTTTTCCTGCATTTTCCTCTAGGCTATCAGAGAAAAGGATCAAGAATTTTGTTATGTACACATGTATGAATATATATAGTTTTTATCTTCTTCTATTTCATTTTTTTTGTGTTGGTAATATTATCGTTTACTTTGGGTGCACTAAAATCTACGCATTGTTCAAATCATAAATCAGCTGTCTTAATTCCAAACATTCCACTTATTTATCCCTTTCAATTTTCCCATTCTATTTTATCCCTTATTAGGTGAATTACCTTTTATTAGCTTTCACAAGGCTGTCCACATTGCATTGGTTTATAGTATTTATTGTACTCTTGCGATTTCTTTTCTGCATCTGTTGCCAAAAATTGTTTCGGTTTTTAAGAAATAATGCTCTAAAGGTCTAAATTTGTAATGGTCTATTGTTTTCTATCAGGAACTTCTGTCAGATCGATCATTATTATGCCGATTCTTCAAGTAGCCCCACACTTGAAAATTTTCAAAAGCCAGACCCGATGAAGTGTATTTGGGTCTGTATTTTTCTTTTACATTACCTTTCAAAAGCATGAGAAGCAACAAACACCAGTATATGAAAGCCTAATATCCCTATTTTGACTAATATCGTCTCACAACAAAACCTTCACATAACAAATTTTTTGAAAATGGTTTTAAATAGTTATTCATCTAATTGATTTATTTATTTATATGTGTCTCCCTACTAGTAAGGCCTATTTATTCTCTGTTTTTCGCTTGGCTGATGTCGGAGGTTTTGTTTGTTGTTTGAACAGTAAAGAGTGGGAACGTAATTTCACTTAAATTTTATCTCAAGTGTAACCCCGACATCATATTTATATCAGGTACTTGATAGATTTTGTACTAAAAATGTTCTATGAAATCGCGATTTTATAGTAATTCAAAATCTGCCAGACTTCTCCAACTATTTTCTATACACAAAAAAATACTAGGTTTTTAGAAACTAAAGTTCACGCATTAGAAAATTAGTTTTTAGATTTTTATCAAGGTCTTGCTGCGGCTACCAGTTTATCTTAGTTATATTGATCAACCCCTCTTGTGCCAACATTGGGTTTGTTAAAAAGAAAAACACATCGAAACGATAATAAGTATTTCATTTTGTGTCCATCTATTTATAGCAGGCCTAAGATTTATTGTATTTGCTAATTTATTACTACTGGAAATGTTAGTTTGAATGTCATTTAAATTTATCTTCGATAAACAGTGAAAATTGAGTCGGGAAGAAGTCGTAAATTTTTTTAATACTGGAAGACAAATGTTTTTGTCGTTTATGTCAGAATAAATTAACGCAGTATTTAGCTAGGTAAACTCCAATAAATGGCTAATAATTACCACTAATTATTTTATCACTAAACCATCTTTTTTCTCTTTTTCCATTTGAAAGCTATCTTAGCTATCATCTTTTTAGTGATTTCGTAAGTTAAAACGAATTAATGAAAATATAAAATTTTCGAAATATTGGGTTGCTAATATTGCTGTATGAAACGTCCTATGTAAGCTAGACAGTTTTGATGGAACTTCCGCAAGGCATAAAATTGAGGAGATTCCTTTTAATTTGATTCTCCCAACCGAAGTAGACACAAGCGACATGAGATGTTCCAACAAATTTCCGAAGTTTGTCGAAAAAATAAAATCAACAGCATTCACATCCGGCGAATTTGGCTATCTACAATGAGCGCCGAAATATGGCACCAATTATTTCTGTTGGTTATTTGGGAGAAACACTCCCAAATTCCTTCTAATAATTCCACTGAAATATATTTTAAGACTCATCGGGATAAGACTAAATAGATTGTTCATGAAAATTGAATAATTTCAAGAGCCTGTTAAAAACGTGACAGAGAGTTTTTCCTATTCTTATCTTAACCCGACAGGGCCCTTATTACGTGCACAAAAACAATGTCTTTCAGAAAACCGCGAACAAACCATTGATGTCTAATGGAAAAGGCATTTCATGGAAGAGCCTAAGTGCTATGAAGATTTCGGCCCATGACAACGCGTTTGTGTATAAGTACCGCAGCAAAACGAAAGCCAAACATTTCTCCCATGAAGAAACATACGTATTGGATTAGTGAAATGATGTTGAAATAAAGACTTGGCAATCTAGGAGACAGCGAGGCTTTCATATTGTTTGCTACCGGAGAGGATTACGCTATTTCTGTGTCAAGGTGTTTGCTTTCGTTTGTCATCCGTCGTTTAAGATCGTCTAAGATACTCAAACCGTTGTACTTTAAATGTCGTCTTTAATTGAAACCTTAAGCTAATGTGTGTATACTAAAAGAAGAGCTATACACCATTTTCAAATTGCCATATTGACAAAAAACTTTTTTACGCTGTTATTATATGGAAATATAAGGCGCAATGCTAGAAACTCCAGCAGACTCGAGATGAAATATTATTTGAAACTTGCATGTGAGTGTTTTTTACGTCTTTACGATTTTAAAGAGAATATTTCAAAGGCGCATGAAAACAAAGAGATTCTCAGTTAAATCCAATTAAAACGTCTTATCTTACTAACTCGTCAATTTCTTCGACTTGAAGGCTCAATTCTGCGCTATCTATATGTAACTAGGTTAGCCTAATGCGAAAAACAGAATCACGTGCGTAAAACGAAAAAAGACAGCTACTTTACACTCTGCTCACCGCGCCACTTGCTTGCAAACTCATCCGCATTGAACCGAGATAAGGCCGTCTTAGGATTAGCCGCAACAATATTAGAAGCTCAGTAATTTTTTTATCTGCGGGTTTATTATCATTTTCTAATTTTATTCACTGAAAGCTCAAAGAAAATTCAGTGCTTTGTCTGTGACGCTTCACGGAATTGTTTGCAGCTTCTTGAAAAGCCGACGATGAATGATTTTTTAGCTTCGTAATCGTCTTGCTTTTTCAAGAGGTGCTAAATTTCAAGTTAGTCGTTTCCCCGTATGTCTAACGACTTATTTGCGATCTGAAAGGTGATGACTTTCATTTAGCAGTTCTTTTTCCGAGAATAAATGGTTTTCATTCATCACGTGTGTCAGTCGATTACTTCTTGAACTCTTGTTTGCTGGAAGTACTCGAAATTTAGTTTGCTTGAAATACTTGAAAAACACTGAGTTGACAGTTTTTAGAGCGGCTTTAGCGAAGAAAACGGACACGGACTAGGAAGGGTAGGTAGGTAGGTAGTAGAGCTTACACCTGTACACGCGTGTTAGAATTAGCGCGAAGTAGACGCATGTAAGAAGCGATTAAGTTGAAAAGGAAGGGTTCCTTCTCCACTTCCCTCTCCGCTTGCCTCTAAACTTGCCACCGTTTTTCCCACGCGCGGTTGGCATCATGTCTTCGATTCGCCTCTGTCTTCGCTTACGTCCATTATGAAAGGCCTTTAAAAAGAACACCACGCATCTATCAAACATTTTGTTCTTCAATTCGCCGACCAGAACAACATTGCTCCTGGGGAGGAGTGAGCTCGAGACTTGAATCTACGCGAGTAATGTAACTAGATTCCACGCCATTTGTACTGTATTGTTGATTCGGTGGTTTCCAACAGCAGCAGAACTTTCTCACGGCATTACGGAAATCCGTTTTGTACAGTGAATAAATAAGAGGGTCAAGAAATGAATTCCCCACTAGGGTAAAAAGTGAGATATCTTTAAGCGCCTGTGGAACTTTTTGCACATATCCTATCGCTTCAATAATGTTGATGAAAATAAGTGGGAACCAGCAAATTGCGAATGTCGTTATTAAAACAGCAAATACTTTGGCAGCTTTGACTTCGACGGAGATGTTTAACTGTCGTTTTCTTCTGTGTTTTCCTGCTCCAAGTGAAGACTGTCTGCTAAGGCTTTCCAATCTTAGCTCGGCCATTTTTTGGATTTGATGTCTTGTCTCGCGAAACATTTTACAATAAGCCATGCAAATAATTACAGAAATAGCAGTGATGGAAAAAACCAAAAGTCCTTGGTTGATTTGGTTCGCGAGTTTCTTAATATTTGGAGGCTGTGAGTACCAGAATGCAGGTACGAGTGTTATAACCATAGGGATCGTCCACACCAGAATCAGGATCTTATTCACTGTTCGACGGGTCATTTTCGCGTGATAGCTGAGAGGGTGTACTATGGCCTGGTAACGGTCGTACGTAACTCCACAGAAGTTGAACATATACGCGAACAGAATATACCCAATAACATATGGAACGATTAAACCAATTTCAGGCACGTAACTCATCATGAGAAAACATGGAACGAACACGATAGCAACGAGAACGTCCGATACCGCCAAACTCACCACAAATGTGTTAGTTATTGTACGGAGTTTGCGATAGTGACAGTAGAGCGTACAGACGAGTGAATTCCCCACCACTACGAAGCTTGCCATCAGACTGAGAGGTAGCTCAAAGTGATTAAATGGCGGCGAGCCAGTCGCTGTATTATTTGTCACCGTTAGATTGTGAAACCAATCATTGCTTGTGGAACCGGGGATAGTTGGACTTGCCATGTTCGTGTCCTCAGCCTGGTCCAAGTTTCACCTGTTTTGAGGAAAAAATTATAACTATTTAGGATGGTTGTGCGAAGCCGGGCAAAGCTTGCAGATTTGAGTTTATGGTCAACACGGCTCTTAAATCTATGAAGTAAGACTGCACTACTGTCCTCTTGAAGTGATGACACTGCTTTTATGGCAAGCCAACCCGTTGTAAGAAAAGTCTTATATTTGTAAGTGTATGTTAATTTTGGGGGAGGCCGCTGTTAGCTATGTTACATAGGTGCTGGAGCTAACCAATCAGAGCCCGGCAAGGATCACGCGCGCGCTCAACTCTTAAGTTTTTCGTTTGCTCTTTTTTTCCGAAACAGGTGCGAACGTCTCGACTATTCATGTGAAGTATTCATCTTTCAGTCAGTTCGATCCCCGAAAAAGCTAAAGATGCCAATTTTGGTTGTCATTATATCGGCAGAAATTAGTCCACGCCGCCTTAATTACAAAATACATTCAGTATACAAGCTATCCTAGAATAAACAAGCTTTTTAAAACATATTGAAAGGCTTATAAAGTTTCGTTCGCCTTGTATAAATGTTGTATTTAATATCCCACGCTAATAAGAAAATAAGGATAATAAACGGCGTTTATATATTTCTCTCAAATGAATCTTTATTTCTTCTATTAGATGTCGCAATACAAAAACTGTTTGCCTTTTTGGTTTAATTGATATTTTTTTTCACCTTTCCACTTCAGGTCACACGTTTTCGAGATACGACAAAATACGAAACAGTTTCCGTTCATGTAATTAAAGGAATAAAAGTCATCTCGAAGCAAAATGACAACTTTCGGCTGTCTTTTGATCAGTGAAATAAAGGTAAGACTACGCTGCCCCATTTGAAACTTAAATACCAGTTGCCGCGTTTAACATTGGGAATGTCTCTTGCGGGAATCTTATAGAGAATAAATCAAACGTGAATTATTGTATTCAATCTGTGCGACTATCTAATTACAGTGTCTCTATTATTTTAATTCATATTATGCGATTAGAGAGTGGATTTCGTGATTTTACTTGAATTAAGGAGGATGTAACGCTGTTCAAGTTCAAGCTTTTAACTACTAGCCATTATTTAGATTATTTCCATGGGAAAGCTGTGGTTTTGGCGGGAGAAGGCGCTATGCGCGTCGTAAAAACACAGAATCACTGCGTCCAATTCGTAAACAATTCGGTTTCTATAATCTTAATCTTTTATGTTCCTAGCCCAAAAAACTTTTCTTTTTATTCTCTTAAGATAATTCCCTGGATAATATGTAGATTTCATTGTCACATTACATAAAGATATCACGTATTTTTTTCTTCTTATATTAAATTCGTTTTCGATCAACCAAGAATACACTATTACTGTGTCATCAATTTTGTGTATAATACAAACCCCAACTGGAAAGTGCGCTAGAACAAAATTTCGAAAATCTTAAACCAAAATGTGTAAAACCTCAACCCAAAATTTCTAAAACCTTAAACTGTTTACTACCTGAAATGATAATGGTTATGAAACAAAATGAATTATATATTAATTAGTTATGAGTTATAAGTATTTAACAATGATTTGTTATACTAATAGCAAAGGAAATGCGTCTTGAAGATAATGTTTTGTCGTGTCTAAATACAACATCTTAAGTGTGGGTTTCACATCATTGGGAAAAGGTCGAGCATTTGATATCTGATACGCTAATTTTTTTATTAGAACGTCTAATTTTCAGTTGAGGCTGGACCGTTCTTATTTTTGGAGCATTTTCAGGCTGAATATGTTCTCAGCATGTTTTTAGAATTTGATGAATTCCTGCTTATTTTTTTTTCACTCAGACATTTAATTTACTCGATTTTTCATCTGGAATGTCCCTGTCACATAGAGCTTCTTTTTTAAATAGCAGCTTTAAATTAAACAGCATCATCTTATCAGCTTGTGGCTCAAATGTGACACTTTTTCTATCTTTACTTATTTAAAAATTTATGCGTCATTTAGAACTCAAGCTCCTCCCGCCAATCTGTCGCCTAGTTTTCATTAAATTTTCATTTCAATTTGATTAACAATACAAATTATACTCAACTCTTGATGGTTAGAGGCTTTGGTATCTAAGGTTCCCAAGATGTCTGCGAACACTCGCTGGGATAAAAGCTTTTTAAATCTCATAAGTGTAAAGAAGTATAACATTAAAGGAGAAGTCGTATGATTACCTTTTTAATAGCAAAAAAGAAAAAAATCTCTTGCTGTGAATGGCGACATTAATGCTGAAAAGCATACGAAGATATGCCAGCAAACTTGATTCGTTATATACTACGCTTATTACCGCAAACTAAAAAGTCTTAATTTCTTTAGTGGCATGGTGTGATTGATTCTTATCGTTACCGACAGGTATCAAAATGTTGGTCCCCACTAAAACGAAAATGGGATTAACAGTGTTGGGCGGATAAGCACGTATAACCGGTTACACCTCAGTACCAGATCTAGGGGGGGTTTAGGGGGTTTACCCCCCCCCCCCCCCCCGTTTAGGCTGACAGAAAGCCATGTCATAAAAAAATGCCTGACCCCTCCCCACTTCGTCACTGAGCCAACCCCCCTCCCTAGATCCGAGATTGATTTGAGAAAGGTTATGACATCCACGAAGTACTAGCCTTGTCGAATGATTATCTAAACAAGTAAATACTTTGAGTATCCACATTTTTTAGCTGAGCTAGGCCCATAACTTAGGAGGCTGTGACCCTCCTTCATCCCCCCCCCCCCCATTTTTTTCAGCGCCCCTTTACCATATGGGGTTTTACTGACTCGCAATTACCACAGCACCTGTCAGCCGCCATATTGTCATTCTGGCAAAATACCAAGTATGAGAAAGCATCCATTTCTATCGGCTTCTATTATTTTATTATTATTTCTTTTTATATTTTGTCACCCAATGTTGGTTGAGAACAATAACAAAGGTGGGGCTAACTAATGCTCTTTAAGTCAAATAGACCTCACGGTGGCCACAGATATGGCCCCATTAGTATCATGGCACGTACAAATTGCTAGCTCTCCACGTTTAAAAGGAAGCATAGTGGGGGGGGGGGGGGGGGGGGGGAAACTCATATTATGAGAACCTCGCCTGGCAAAGGGTCTCAAGTCGTTAATGAACAAGAGATTTCCTTTGGAAAATTTAGCCAATGATATAGAAAAGTTCAATTTGATTAGTAGGAAGTGCACTTCGTAAATCAGAAATGCTTTTTTTTCACAGAATAAAACCATCCTAAAAAACAGGAGTTTTTATTTCGTGAGTGGAACGGTAAGAAAAAAAAACACTCCTCAGTTTCCAAGCTGGGACATGGCGGAATCTTTGAGGAGGGGGGGGGGGGGGGGGAGGCCTTACCGACGACTTTGTTGCCGACTCAAGTTAAGACAAGGACTCATGTATTTTCGTCACTCGTGCTCTCCGCTCTCGCACTTGTCCATCTTTCTGTCCGTGATGTGTCGCGTGCCCACTACGTCACAAATCCAGCAGCATCGAGCAAATTAAGATTATGTGTCAATGAAATATGCGATTCTGCGCGTCATAGCCATAACTAATGCTTTACAGATAGAGCGAATGAAAAACCCGAAACCTCCGTATGACAGGCAAAGATAACAACCCTCACTCACTTTTCCCATTATCTCTTAAAAGAAAAGAGCTGTTCAAACAGCCTTAATTGGCGGCGATACACAGCACTTGCAGATGGCTCCCTCGTGCTTTTTTCTATCTAATTTTTTTAAATACTCAATTAGTAGGGAAGACAGTATCTTGTAGATGTCATGCTTCATAGGATTTCCTGTCACAGTTGGTTTGTTCTTATCTTTTTCTCTTTCCTTTCTTTTTATGATGACAAGCAGAGTCTCAGAGAAGATAACATTTGGGTATTAATATGCCTTTGGCAAAAGCTTTGTTATTTTTTTCCCATTTGTTCTCCCGTTTCAATAATACTATTTT
The DNA here is from genome assembly GCF_932526225.1 of Nematostella vectensis. Lineage (NCBI taxonomy): Eukaryota > Metazoa > Cnidaria > Anthozoa > Actiniaria > Edwardsiidae > Nematostella > Nematostella vectensis. The sequence continues at coordinate 7,555,656 of NC_064044.1, forward strand.
ATAGTTGTCTATTACATTCACCTTTCACCCTTTTTTATATTTTAATTTGTTTTGCTTTAGGCAACCATTTTCTCGGATCCAAAAAAAAGTATTACATGTTCCCCACTGTTTCATTTTGTCTATTTTTTTAAAAATTTCTCCTCACCAGGGTTTTTTTTATTTCCAAATGGAATTCTCTATTACATGCCCCCCACTGTGTATTAGGTTCCCTCTAATTATGAGATTAAGAAAGGCTTTTTCACCTTATCTAAAAATGTATGGCTTACAATTCATACCCATTCTGTAATGAAGAAAGTTAAATGTAACGAAAAATGGCTACCGATTGATAGCCATTTTGTGAACAATAGTTTACTGGTTTACTGTGATCATTTTACTTAAAATGAAAAATAACGTTCATTGATGACCATACAACAACCTACTAGTCATTTCCTTATATTTTTTAATTATTGAGGGGGTAGGGGGGCACGGTATGGCCACGGAAAAAGCTGAACGCTTCACAGGGTGGGCAACGGTAAACGATCACATACACGTTCACGCTAAACTATACTTACGCTGGATGACCACACCTTGAGGTCTAGGCATAGATCGAGTTATCGCGATCACGGAGTTTTTCACGGTGAACGAACCACGTACACGCTAAACTATCACGATACACGATTCACATTTTATCATAGTAAACGGGCGGTAAACGTTGATAGGATTACGCTGGATGACCACATATCAAATAAATTCCCCACGGATAGTGTCCTTCGTATTGTCTTATATGGGCATAGATGCCCATATTTAGAAGAGCTAAAGTTTTCCCGCTCCAAGATCTCCAAAAAACATGGTGAAAAATACTGATTCCTGTCAATTTGAGACTCGCGGCAAAAATTATTAAGCAAAACTTGCTCGCTTGGCCAAATCTTTATCTTACTAATCTTATAACCTCCTTAGACCCAGGCCTCCAAGAGATTCACCGAGCGGGTTTTAAGGTCACCCAAATATTGATATGACCTTGAGGTCTAGGCATCGATCGCGCTATCGCGATCACGGAGTTTTTCACGGTAAACGATCACATACATGTTCATCTTAAACTAAATCACGATTCACAGTTCACCACAGAAAACGGTGTTAAACGTTGACTATATGATCACGCTATACAAGACCGCACCTTGAGGTATAGGCATACATCACGTTATCGCGATCATGTAGTTTTTCGCGATCACGGAGTTTTTTTTCGCGGTAAACGATCACGACACGCGATTAGGCTTCGCGACGCGCTTGGCTATCTAAATTGATGGAGCAGCGGAAATTGTCATGTATGAGTGCACCAATTAGCCCACACTTTCAAAATACAATCTGCAACAGTTCAAATTCAAACTTAAATTATGATATAATCTCATTGAGATGCGACCAAGAAGAGTTTTAGTCTTTATTTCTATTCTCTCCGTAATTTATTCACTGAGTTTTATGACTTTGTTTAATGGTTCCAGTCGTGTTTTCACAATTTTATTGTTTTTATTGTATAAGTTTGTTCTTAATCAAAGATTTTTAAAGGCACAATGAATACAAATGAGCAATCACCATTCATTTTCAATAGAAAACTGCGTTGTTTACAAAAAGCGGTATGATCAACCATTTCTCATGACCCTTTTCTGTCTTACTAATATCCTTGAATGTTAATATTTTGATAGAAATAAAGGCGACTTACCTTGGAGTTGGGTCACTTGAAACTCTTTGTTATGCTTGATTATATACTGTTCATCTAATTGATAGATACTGAAGACAATAAAGGAAACTTTCTTTTCCTTTTGCTAAAAAATGGTCAGCAAGCGCTAAATTTTGATTGCATCTTTAGAATAAATCACCTATCAAGCGAACAGTCTCAAGTGAGCAACCACTTCATCAAGTCCCAAAATATTAACCTGTTTGCTCAAGTACTACTGTATTTGGGCTACCTCTATCAAGCAGTCATTTGATTTGACGAGGCCAACCTCTACGAAACCGCCAAGATCTCGAGAAAGCACACTAATCTATCAAGTGTACACAGCGCAACTGTTTCTATTGGAAGCGCATCATACTCATGAAGATCAGGGATAAAAGAAGTTAGGACACTCACTCGTTCAATTCAGCACGTGATTACGGATCAAATGCCTTCATTCTGATTGGCTGTTACAGCGCGCTTAACATGTTACTATGGCAACGATCAAAATTGCACCAATCATAGGGATTTCTACTCTATCCAATGCTCTCGTTGCGCGCGTGACACCAACCATTCAATTAAAAAATTGCAGCTTAAAAAATTAGATGCTTTGTGGAAGATCCGGACGTCTCAGCTGAATTAACTGCGTCTTTTAAAAATCGCAACCATGCGTCTATTTTAGGCTCCCGAAAAATATCGAGTCAAAAAAGAATTCTTTTCTATCGGCTAATTCCTGAGATGCATTCAATCAAATATCTTTAATGAGTTTTTAGACTTCAGCCGTGGGTATTTTGAAGTTTTATTTCCTTTTTTTTTTCAATTGTAAATAATAACAATATTGATTAACTTTTTTAAGTACTCTGGTAAACAGAGAAAGGTAGAACCGGGTGATGGTATAGTTATCAATCGAGCAATAATATTATCAGGCCCGTACCCAGGATTATTCTTGGGTGTGTGTGTGTGTGTGGGGGGGGGGGGGGATCCGATAATGTGAACCTAATTTTTCTGGGGGGAGTGAGTTTTCTGATAAAATTCTGGCCACCGCCGAGAAGTAATAGTGATTTTTTTTTTCTGCCTTTTTATTATCTCCACGGGACGTTTATTGTCGGATTTAGCTACAAAAAAGTCTGACTTATGGAGTGACGACATACCGGAGTGACCTAGCTTATGCTTTATAGTTTTTTCTACAAATACCACGTCTATTGAGAACCGGAAGTGGACTTTCGGCCTTTGTGGTGAGGTTGGGGGGGGGGGGGGGGGGGGGTCCTTCATTCCCCTAAGTACGGGCCTGAATATTATGAGTTCGACTTTTTTCCTTGAAAACATGAAACAGGAATGGTGCGCTGAGGAGTGGAAACTGGGATGCGCCTTGCTTTCAGGGCGGGAAACGGGATTTTGGCCTCACCAACAAAATAGGGTATTTAAAAAATACTTTAAGAGGAAATGCATTTTTCTATAGCAACAACGTCGCATGATCACGTCCCTGAAATGTTTTCTTTTTTTCATATGCAAAGCCGTATGCATTTTGGGAGGTATATTATTAAGCACAATCCGACACAGTCCGGCTGAACATCGCCAGGTCTGGCTGCTGCCGCGGAGGAGGATTCGCCGACATCTATAGACGTCAGATTCGTCCGATACTGGCGATCAAATCCGCTAAGGATCGGCGATTTAATTTGCTCATACGAGCGTACAAAATCGCCTAAAGTGTGTCGAAGGCTTTACTGACCCCTAAAAACCAGCCCCAGTCATTTAGATAGAAATCGTTAAGCTTGGTTCTCACTTATGGATGCAAACGCAAACGTAACACAAGTGTGAATCGGCCAGACACATGTGCCAGCTGATCCGTCCCCTCTTTAACCCTTCCCTTAATGCTTTGCGACGTCTCCGAAAACCATGTGAGACGACTAGGGACGAGTCAGATGCGCGAGCACATGAAATACCCAAGTAGTGCAAGAAAATGGTGCATAAAAAGTGGCGGATCGCTCAAATTTATGGAACATTTATGAAATTTGGCACAGTGATAGAGGAACTCACACTGAGCAATTCTGGATATGGACCCACCCCAAAAAAATTCATACTTACAGTTTTAAAGAGGTGGAATTAATTTCCCTTAAACCTGAATAAAACCAATACTTTTCATGTTACGGTCACAAAACTTAACCCAGTGATGGATATTAACATGAACTACAGTTTAACGAAAAATAAACCACGCCCACTTGATACTTACAGTTTTAGGGGTGGAACAAGTTATTTCCTTTAATCAGCTTTAAACCCATTACCATTTATTTTACAACTTTCAAACTCCACATAATTGTTATACTCTTTACAAAACTTCATTCGAGATATGTACTCACGCCCAGATGTGAGTACTTACAGTTATACTAGAGATGAGAGGCAAATTGCTTATATAAAGTGCCTTTTCAATACAAACTGAGATCTAAGATTTCATATACTAACTCATAATGGTATATTGCAAGATATTCCTAACTACGCCCCTATGGTATTTACAGTTATAATAGAGATGACGGAAATGGAGGTATATTGTCGCTTTCAATACGCATTTCAAGCTAAAAATCAATATACTCGCCGATATTGGTATATTGCAGGATATAGTTAAATGTATAACCATGCCCTTATAATACTTACATGAGTTTATAGAAAGAACCTTCTACCAGTGACGTGACAATTGTACATACTAACACAGTTCACAAATGTTTGGTCTATCAAAACTCGAAAAACGTGTAGGGCATCGCCCATATGACATTAACAGTTCTAGATAAGATGAAACAAATTAAACCGTTTTTTTTTTTAAAGCTGGGAAGCTGAAATTAATAGAGACTGTTTAATTTAAGACAATCATTAAGTTCACCGCGACACCAATAATAAACGAAAAATAGGCAATATACTGAAGAATACTTTACTGGGGTGGGGTTGAACAACCCACATGCTCAACATCCCCGTGTCCACCGGAGAAGCACTGTTGATATATATATATATATAACGTTTCAGTGAGCATTCCGAGCCCCAATCGGTTGGAAGGGCATAACAGGCTGCACCAAGAGAGAATGCGCACGGCAATAGCCAGCCTGGTATGCCGCTCTCTTGCAGTGCTGTAGAAGGGCGGCGGATGTAGGTGGGTTTTCCTCCCGCGGGATAAGCGGGATCTCCTCGCAACCATCTCCTTCCGGGCGTCGTTCACCGAGGAGAGCTGGCTCATCTTGGAGTAGAGGAGGACAACAAAGCGTTCAAGGGTGCCGATGCTTGCCAGAACTGTTTTCTTGTTCGGAATGTCCGATAAGGCACTCAAAGCCGATGAGGCCTCTGGGGACGCCTCATGGAACAAGTCAAATAAAAAAATAATCGATGATGCACGTTCCTACTCAATAGTCTTGAAACAAATACGTCCTAGGCCCTAGAGCTTCATAATAGCTAGTACTTTGCAAAAATACTAAAAAGTGATATTAACAGGTTTGATATTGCATAACGTACAAAAAAAAAGACGTTTTTGATTTCGAAAAAGGTCTGTGTCTTTTAAACAACTAGCACATACAGCATGAATGCTTGGTATTTCAACTTTTTACAATGAAGTTATGCCTTTTTTCTGCATTTGATTTGTACTGGGAGTGGCTCTTCCTACCGTTTTGACTGGCAGGTTGATAGTGCTCCATTTTAAATATGCAGTGCTCCGATTACTCTCTCAACACCTCCCTCGCCATTTCTTCAACGTCGCAATTATTCACTTGCACCCGGAGAAGTCCAATTCACAGCTAATGATAACAATTATCTCATTTCTGATAGCACTGTAAGTACACTTGTCAACTCGTGGTATTATATACGCAACAAGATCACTCCTGTCGACAACAATTCTGTGTTTTTATTGATCATTATTAGCGTGCTATATGTATAGTATATATTACGCTTATGCTGTCTATATGGGCGTGGTTATACGCTCGACTATATCCTGCAATATACCAATATAATTAAATATGTGGATTTGTAGCTCATAGCTCGTATTGAAAGGCAATATGCGATTACCTTCTTCGTGCCATCTTAGTATAATTGTAAGTACAATAGGGGCGTGGCTATACGGTTGGGAATATCTTGCAATATACCATTATAAGTTAGTATATGAATTCTTAGCTTTCAGTTTGTATTGAAAGGCACTCTAAGCAATATGCCTCGTTTGTATCATCTCTAGTATAACTGTAAGTACTCGCATCTGGGCGTGGGTCTATATCTCGAATGAAGTTTTGTAAAGAGTACTACAATTATGTGGAGTTTGAAAGTTGTACAATAAGTAGTATTGGTTTTAATGCTGATTAGAGGGAAAAAATATTCCACCCCTAAAACTGTAAGTATCAAGGAGGCGTGGTTTATTTTTTCGTTAAACTGTAGTTTATGTTAATATCCATCACTGGGTTAAGTTTTGTGACCGTAACATGAAAAGTATTGGTTTTATTCAGGTTTTTAGGGTAATTAATTCCGCCTCTATAAAACTGTAAGTATACATTTTTGGGGTTGGGTCCATATCCAGAATTGCTCAGTGCGAGATTCTCTATCACTGTGCCAAATTTAAAAAATGTTCCACAAATTTGAACGATGCTGCACCATTTTCTTCCACTAAAGCAGTTGTTTTCTCTTGCGCTAGCTTAGCCAAAGAGAATAGATTGTTTCTCGGGTTGTGTTTGCGTCCTAGTGGGAAATACTCTTTCAATCTTCTCCATATCAAGCTGTTTCAATCTTCAATGTTTTACATATTTGAAATAATTAAAAGAAACTGTGCCGAGAATAAATAAGGTCGAAGCCAGAGAACTTTGCAAATCTTCAAAAATGAATTTCGTACTCAAATGTCGGACCAGCCTCCTAATAATTAGTCAATAAATTGCCAGGGCTAGCATGCAACCTTCTTTAATATTCCATCTGCATCTGTCGATTACCCACCTGTTTTGATACCACACAGTCCTATAGTTTACTTATCCTGTAGTTTATATGTGCCCCACGGGCAGACGGGACGCATAACTGATTATCACAGGATTTCATTACAGCGATACTAGATCAATACGTCCTTTCATCTATGTGGGTTATGAAGTGTTGCATATTAAAAAAAGATCAGCTTTGAAAACGCTTTGTTACACATTTTGTCATGATTTCTCACATTTTCTTAGAACATCAGTAAAAGTGACAATTAAACTAATCACCATTTACAAGATGAGTTAATTAGTCAAGCTATTTTGCATGTGCGGTATGACTCTTTCTACTGATCGTCATGGGAATGCAGCTATGAGTAATTATTGGCGCTGTGTGTTCCAAAACAAGCAAATAACTAATTTAATAGTTTGTCAAAAGTGACAAACATTCTTTAAGTTTGAGCATTGCTGATTGGGCAATTTAGATACTCTATTGTTTTTTTTTCCCGAATTGGGGTTGATAATATTCTTTTATTGATTCAATAAAAGGGGGACTTTCTGTGGCAGGTCACATTGGTCCCAACGGGTGCCTCTACCTTTCAGTAAACAAGTCCGCACAGAGTGAGGAAGTATTGTGAAAGCTAAGACTCGAAAATGAGGAGTGAAAAATTTCTGATCGCTCTCCTTTTGTGTGTCGCAAGATTTGCAAAAAGTAAGCTTTAGATTTTTAGATTTGTTAGATTGTTAGATTTAATTGGTTTTAAAAAGGTATGGTTTGACTTTTCATGATAAACTTCTTCCAAATACGTTGCAAGAAAGTGAGTGACTGTCGCAGATAACTATATTACATAACGAAAAAAAAAACTTTTGGCTTTTATGAAAAGTCAAATACCCCGTAAACATACAAGTTTTTTTAAATACAAACAAACGAATTTCGGCAGAACCTTTGTAGTACAGTTCGATAAACAGTTCCGTAGCAGTCCTAGTACCGTATCACTCAGCATTTGTTTTTATATTTTTGTCTCGAATATTGTAGACAATCCAAAACTACCTTAATGATGCAAAACTATTAAACTTCCCTGAGATATAAATCCAGCTTATTTCATCCAATGGTTTGTTCAGAAAGTATTATTACTTCGAAGCGATTTTCATAATTGTTGCTAAAATGAGCGGCGTTTACTGCACAGTGAACTGACCCGCGTCACGAAAGTCAGATGAAAACAATACCTCCTTTAACAAAAATGTCCTCATTTTTATACGAATGCTTTATGACTTGATGCGATTTTTCGAATTTACATTGCTTTTAGTTTTTCGGGCTTCCCGAAGGACGTGGGAATAGTTCCGTGCGCTCATAGTGTGTTTTTGGTTTGACTGCAGATAAAAGCCGCGAAAAGGATTGATTTGATTATCACGTTCTCGATTAATCATTTAAATCCCAGTAATGTTAATTCTAAACGGTTAATTTTTATTATGTGGGCCTTTTATTTCAGTCATTCGGCTGAATAAAGAACTTCATTTTAAAGACAACCTCCTTGAAATTGTTAGCGCTCGATAAAATATTATTATTAAAATAATTACTGGAACTGTGGTTGATATATCAATATGCTAGGATGATTAAATAAAACGGCCAAGATTAACCATAGTTAAATCATTAGCTGGCTTACTTACAAAGGGATATGGGATTTTTATTGCAGTCTTAAAAGAACGACAACAACTCACCCAATTCTAGGCTCACCTTATCCTCTACATTTTTGCATTTTGTCTATTTTGCCGTTTCAATATTTTTGTGTGTTGTGGCATTTATTTTTGAAAAATTTTATCAGAACGTTTTGTTTCTTGCAATATGGATTTGTTAGCGACACGCGAGCAAATGCACATTGACAATTGTGGTTTGTTAACCTGCTGTATTGCGAAGTTAAAATCATTTTTATACATTAATTTTAAGCAAAAAGAAAGGGATGTCAGATGTTATTCAGTCAATATGTTTTTTATTGATTCTCAAATGAAAAAAACTCGTACCAGACGACGGAAATTTTTGAGTGATACGGAACTATACCCGCTGCTACGGAACTACTCCCACTAAGTGCAAACAGAAAATACCATATAAATCAATAAAATGTGAAAATGTGTAGTCTTTTCTGTGCATATTATATGCATAAGTAAATTTGTAGTCGTCTTAGAAAAAAAATCATGAGCATTGGGCCCTCCGCAAAAAAGATAGAGCAATTTTAATATGAAGTGATACGGCACTGGTCATCGTACTGTAACGAACAATACATCGAATCCGCATCCATTTTTCTATTGTACTACAATACGACGGTACTATGGTAGGAATTTGATGGGATATGTATTTTTTTCCTTCTTTACTAAGGTACGGTTGGGGTTAGATGGAAATTATATATGGCGGGATTGTTCAGTAAAATAAAACCCCGTATTGGATGTAGTATTAGATCAGGCAGCATCTCTTGTTGCAGAGAGTTTGACTATTGACGCTCTACTACGACACTACGCTACTACGGCCGTAGTAGAAAAAAACTTTGGTAATTATGTCGTGCCCCTTAGACCATACAAATGGAAGTCGCACCGACATAAGGACTTGTTCCTTTTTATTTCAGCTGTAGTTGGTGGTTGTAAAATGTTACCGCTTGACGATCGTCAAACTGGAAAATGGCTGAAGAATCATCCAGAATCAAACTTTACCGGGATAACAGAAGACAACTGCAGTGTCAAGTGCTTCCTGAGTGACACATGCCAATCATTCAACTATAATCGCTCGTCAGAAACCTGTCAGACGAGTACGTCCACTCGCCATCAGCACCCTGAGGATTGTGTCGATAAATCCGAGGACGTAATATACGTTGGAACGAAGGTACATAGTAAATAAAAAACATGGAAGCCGAAGCCCAGGTGGCGCAGTTGTCATAGCGTCGCTCTGTAGTGCCTGTGCCTCTCACCACAGGTTTCCCGGTCGCTCTGTAGTGCCTGTGCCTCTCACCACAGGTTTCCCGGTCGCTCTGTAGTGCCTGTGCCTTTCACCACAGGTTTCCCGGTCGCTCTGTAGTGCCTGTGCCTCTCACCACAGGTTTCCCGGTCGCTCTGTAGTGCCTGTGCCTCTCACCACAGGTTTCCCGGTCGCTCTGTAGTGCCATTGCCTCTCACCACAGGTTTCCCGGCCGCTCTGTAATGCCTGTGCCTCTCACCACTGGGGTCTGGGTTCAATTTCCGGTTCCGACGTGAGTTGAGTTATTTGGTCTCGCCTTTACTCCGAGGGTCTTTCTCCGGGTTCTCCGGTTTTTCATCCACAAACCAAGAACAATTTTGATCTTAGCTGTGATCCGTGGTGAGACATGAGTTGTATGACGGCTGCCTGAGGCGCCTTCCCATGCCTTCAACTCGACCACTTCTGAATCTGCGCTCTCGTAATTCAGCATCTAGCTGAGAGTGATTAGCTACTCCAATTTCTGTATACTTTAAATTACCTCTTCTGGAATCATACGACTTTGCGGAACTCTCTTATTTTATTTTTAATAACGAAGTATCTTGCCTCCTACACAGGTTTTTCTATACTTTAGAAAACCGGGATGAATCGGAATAGCTCCGCGGGCTTTCTGTGGTTAGTAAAATTCTTTCTGGGGGAGGGACAAGGAGAGATTGTTCTCAGTTCTTCGTGCGGCGGGCATCGCCACAGGCCTCCCGAGCGGTGCTATTCTTGTGCTTTCTGATCAAAGACGATGCCTGCGTTTTATTTAGCCTACCTGTAGGCTCTGATAGTTTTTCCGGCACGAAAACTCCGAAAACACGGAGTTCGCGTAACGCGGCCGCCATCTTGGATAATGCGCTCCGTAGGGGAGGGGGAGGAAAAATACGCGAAGCACCCAAGATGACGGCCGGGTTATGCGAACTCCGTGTTTTCGGGGTTTTCGTGCCGGAAAAATAATCAAAGCCTACAGGTAGGCTACGTTTTACCGTCAATAGTTCAGTGTGCGAGTCTACGGTTTGTATTAAAGGATATATTAGGGATAATAAAAAAATTCACGTAAACTTGCAGAAATCCGTGTTTTCTGCGGTTTTAAGGCCGCCACCTTGAAAAACCGGCCCAGGCTGCAACGTTTTAGCACAGGTTTCCCACGCGCTTGTCCCAAGCTCTTTTAGACCATTTGCTAAAACCACATCCATTTATTGATATTTAGTCTACATATGCCGTTTTTTAGAATGAATATATATTGTTTATGTCTCTAGAATGCATGTGTGCCGGGAGCGTGTCCCAGTGGAAAGGTGTGCAGGGCAGATTTCGTGAATGGGGGATTTTCCTGCGAGTGCCCGGCTGGCTCAGCACCATGTGGTATGAAAGAAACGATCTTTACGATATCATACTACATACCTTTTCCAGACAGGCTAACTCGCTTCAGCTCTAGTAACAGATTTTAGGGAAGGTGTGTGGGATGGGTGGATGGCGTTACCCTCCTTTTAGAGTGATTTTTTTAGGTAGCTAAGATCCACAAATTTACGCCGCCCTATGTTTTATGTATTTCTAATAATATAAAGTTACCTACCTCCATGCAACGACAGCAACTTCATCTCCATCTACGACAGCGGCATCCGAGTCATTAACAACAACTTTATCCCTTTCTACAACAGCGGCATCCGAGTCAACAACAACAACTTTATCCCCTGCTACGACAGCGGCATCCGAGTCAACAACAACAACTTTATCCCCTTCTACGACAGCGGCATCCGAGTCAACAACAACAACTTTATCCCCTGCTACGACAGCGGCATCCGAGTCAACAACAACAACTTCATCCCCTTCTACAACAGCGGCATCCGAGTCAACAACAACAACTTCATCCCCTTCTACAACAGCGGTATCCGAGTCAACAACAACAACTTCATCCCCTTCTACGACAGCGGTATCCGAGTCAACAACAACAACAACAACACCTTCATCTCCATCAATGACGACTAAATCCGAGTCAACAACAGGAACTTCATCTCAATCTACGACAGCGGTAACAACAACAGAAGCAATTCCTACGACACCAGGTAACTCATCAAATCAAATGTCTTTTCGGGTGCCTTGCTGGGGAAGATATAGAACTGCTGATGATTCTCGTCTTCTGATTTCTGCGTTGCTCTGTCAAACTCGAAAACAAAATGGCGGTCTCTTTTATCAAATGACAGCCTTTGCAGCCACTCCTATTAGGGCTATGATGTTACTCTTTCATCTTACATCCGGTCCAGACTCGTAGCCAGTCGCTTATTTATAAAAGAACAGAAAGAGAAGAGAGCTTGAGAGGAAAAAAGAGGGCGCGCAAGGATGTCTGGGAAGGAAGATGAGGTCGCGCGCCCTCATATTAATTAGCGACTGGGTACGAGTCTGCATCCAGTCTCGTTACACCGAAGTCCTAACATTCACGTATTCGAAAAATTAAAGCTTGTACCCATGCTTTATGATCCATGTGTATTAGTATAGATAGATTATTTTTTTATTACCCGCTTACACAAAGTTGTACTTTAATATTATGGTTTGCATTTAGGCCGCCGTACCCAGGAATTTTAGAACGGGTGGGGAGGGTGGGACTTTGTTTTGTAGTGTTATTCAGTTTTATTTTATCCATAGAGCTGGCGTTCTAGTCGAGTGGGGTGGATCTTTTGAGCCCTCCCCCCTCCCCTCCCCCTTCAGTCTCGGGCCTGCATTATGTCTGAGGCAAACTATTATATGTGCCATTTTAATTTTGTTAATTCTTATCAAGATTATTATTTTATTCTGTGCAGACTGTGCATCATCGACAGCAGTTGGACTGCAAGACAGGAGTATCATCCCGGACAATAGCTTTTCCGCATCATCGCAGTATTATTCTTTTTCTTGGCCATTTGTTTACCCTGCCAAAGACGCGCGTCTGCATGGAGACAACTATTGGGCTCCTGGCACCCTATCTAATTCGTACATACAGGTCCATTTGATCTTTCAGTACACAATTTGTGCCGTGGCAACGCAAGGAGGCGCTTCGAATAGAAGGGTTACACATTATAAACTATCATTATCAGCCACTGGGTCCACCTGGAACATCTACCAAGAAAACGGCGCCGATAAGGTAAGCGTTAGAGAGACGGAATGATAGAATGAATGAAGGCGGAACTGAGTAGGCCTAGATATTTTGTCTATAACCTGCTGTACCTCTTATTATAATTTGAGGGGTTTAAAGAATGTCGAAAATACAACGGTTCTTTTGAAAGAAAAATAACCATCAGAACAACAAAATAAACATCCACGATGAAAGTCTGATAGTTTATTAACGATCTTTGATTGAACGTTTCTCAGTTACTTGCTTGAATGAGCCGATAAAAATGAATCTTTGATCGACTCGGTATTGTGCGGGAGCGTAAAATGGCTGCGTGGTTGGCCTTCCTTGACGCCCCCGTCCTTCCCTCTTCACATTATCATAATTTGTCTTTTTCACTTACTGGACACAGGTGTTTAACGGAAATAACGACACGAGCACGGTGGTGAAAAATGAATTGACAAACAAACCGTCTGCACGGTATATCAAGTTTCTTCCGACCTCATGGAATGATCGCCCTGCCCTCCGGCTTGAAGTATACGGAACTCTCCAGTGATTTATACGTTGCCGATCGCCAATAGACACTCGTCCGCAGACACTCAGCAAAAGACACTCGTCAGTGAAAACTCGTCAATAGACACTAGTCAGTAGACATTCGTCAGTAGACACCTTGAACAGTAGACACTTGTCAGTACACATTTGTTAGACACTAGCCAGTAGACATTCATCAGTAGACACTCGTAAGTAGACACTTTTCAGTACACATTTGTTAGACACTAGTCAGTAGACATTCATCAGTAGACACTCGTCAGTAGACACTTTTCAGTACACATTTGTTAGACACTAGTCAGTAGACACTTGTCAGTACACATTTGTTAGACACTAGTCAGTAGACACTCGTCAGTACACATTTGTTAGACACTAGTCAGTAGACACTTGTCAGTAGACACTCGTCAGTAGACATTCGTCAGTAGACACTCGTCAGTAGACACTTGTCAGTAGACACTTGTCAGTACACATTTGTTAGACACTAGTCAGTAGACATTCGTCAGTAGACACTCGTCAGTAGACACTTGTCAGTACACATTTGTTAGACACTCGTCAGTAGACATTCGTCAGTAGACACTCGTCAGTAGACATTCGTCAGTAGACACTTGTCAGTAGACACTTGTCAGTAGACACTCGTCAGTACACATTTGTTAGACACTAGTCAGTAGACATTCGTCAGTAGACACTCGTCAGTAGACACTTGTCAGTACACATTTGTTAGACACTAGTCAGTAGACATTCGTCAGTAGACACTTGTCAGTAGACACTTGTCAGTAGACACTCGTCAGTACACATTTGTTAGACACTAGTCAGTAGACATTCGTCAGTAGACACTCGTCAGTAGACACTTGTCAGTACACATTTGTTAGACACTAGTCAGTAGACATTCGTCAGTAGACACTTGTCAGTAGACACTTGTCAGTAGACACTTGTCAGTACACATTTGTTAGACACTAGTCAGTAGACACTCGTCAGTAGACACTCGTCAGTAGACATTCGTCAGTAGACATTCGTCAGTAGACACTTGTCAGTAGACACTTGTCAGTAGACACTTGTCAGTACACATTTGTTAGACACTAGTCAGTAGACATTCGTCAGTAGACACTCGTCAGTAGACACTTGTTAGACACTAGTCAGTACACATTTGTTAGACACTAGTCAGTAGACACTAGTCAGTAGACACTTGTCAGTACACATTTGTTAGACACTCGTCAGTAGACATTCGTCAGTAGACACTCGTCAGTAGACATTCGTCAGTAGACATTCGTCAGTAGACACTTGTCAGTAGACACTAGTCAGTAGACACTTGTCAGTACACATTTGTTAGACACTCGTCAGTAGACATTCTTCAGTAGACACTCGTCAGTAGACATTCGTCAGTAGACACTAGTCAGTAGACATTCGTCAGTAGACACTAGTCAGTAGACATTCGTCAGTAGACACTCGTCAGTAGACATTCGTCAGTAGACACTTGTCAGTAGACACTTGTCAGTAGACACTTGTCAGTACACATTTGTTAGACACTAGTCAGTAGACATTCGTCAGTAGACACTCGTCAGTAGACACTTGTTAGACACTAGTCAGTACACATTTGTTAGACACTAGTCAGTAGACATTCGTCAGTAGACACTCGTCAGTAGACACTTGTTAGACACTAGTCAGTACACATTTGTTAGACACTCGTCAGTACACATTTGTTAGACACTAGTCAGTAGACACTAGTCAGTAGACATTCGTCAGTAGACACTTGTCAGTAGACACTTGTCAGTAGACACTCGTCAGTACACATTTGTTAGACACTCGTCAGTAGACATTCGTCAGTAGACACTCGTCAGTAGACATTCGTCAGTAGACACTCGTCAGTAGACATTCGTCAGTAGACACTTGTCAGTACACATTTGTTAGACACTCGTCAGTAGACATTCGTCAGTAGACACTCGTCAGTAGACATTCGTCAGTAGACATTCTTCAGTAGACACTCGTCAGTAGACATTCGTCAGTAGACACTAGTCAGTAGACATTCGTCAGTAGACACTAGTCAGTAGACATTCGTCAGTAGACACTCGTCAGTAGACATTCGTCAGTAGACACTTGTCAGTAGACACTTGTCAGTAGACACTTGTCAGTACACATTTGTTAGACACTAGTCAGTAGACACTTGTCAGTAGACACTTGTCAGTAGACACTTGTCAGTAGACACTTGTCAGTAGACACTTGTCAGTACACATTTGTTAGACACTAGTCAGTAGACACTCGTCAGTAGACACTCGTCAGTAGACACTTGTTAGACACTAGTCAGTACACATTTGTTAGACACTAGTCAGTAGACATTCGTCAGTAGACACTCGTCAGTAGACACTTGTTAGACACTAGTCAGTACACATTTGTTAGACACTCGTCAGTACACATTTGTTAGACACTAGTCAGTTGACACTCGTCAGTAGACATTCGTCAGTAGACACTCGTCAGTACACATTTGTTAGACACTCGTCAGTAGACATTCGTCAGTAGACACTTGTCAGTAGACATTCGTCAGTAGACACTCGTCAGTAGACATTCGTCAGTAGACATTCGTCAGTAGACACTTGTCAGTAGACACTAGTCAGTAGACATTCGTCAGTACACATTTGTTAGACACTCGTCAGTAGACATTCGTCAGTAGACACTCGTCAGTAGACACTCGTCAGTAGACACTCGTCAGTAGACACTTGTCAGTACACATTTGTTAGACACTCGTCAGTAGACATTCGTCAGTAGACACTCGTCAGTAGACATTCGTCAGTAGACACTTGTCAGTAGACACTTGTCAGTAGACACTCGTCAGTAGACACTCTTCAGTAGACACTCGTCAGTAGACACTCGTCAGTAGACACTCGTCAGTAGACACTTGTAAGTATAGATTCAGTCGTAGAGAGCCATTAGTTAAAAAAATACTTGTTAACTTGTATTGTAAACTTTTATAAATAACATTAATTTTCACATGCTAGGGAAAGGTCATTATTTATCGGGGGGGGGGGGGGGGTGGGGCTGCTAAGTTGATTTTTTTTCAGGTTCCAAAATTTGGACCCTCCCACAATCTAAAGCACATAAATGAGGACCCTCCCCCAAGAAGGCGTCCCCCAGAACACAACAGCGTATTGGTTAGTTTATTAACTTTATTGTAGTCTTGAGTGTACACGTACGGCTCGTACTTCCAGGGGCGCCAGCAACAATATGTTGTTAAAGTGTAATAGTCAAGCCGGAACAAAAGAGAACAAAGACGTTACAGTGTTTTAGTACTAAATAAACTAAATGGAATTTCACATGAATTTGAAAACAACACTAACCATATAATTTTAAAATATGTAATAAAAATATGTAAAAAAAAACAAGCACTTTATAAGGCTTTAGGGGATCGATTGGGCACTTTGTTAACTAGAATATGATCTGAATGTGACCGCTTATTGTGTGGCCTATTTGGGGCCCATTTTTCAGGGGTGTAAATAATTTTGTATAGGGGGTTTGGGGGCATGCTCCCCCGTAATAATTTTGCCGTTTTCAAATATATTAAATTCTCATTATTATTAAAACTTAGATAGAAAACAGCATCATAATGATCATAATTTTTGAAATTCCAGACTTTTATGAGACTTGAAAATTGATCAGAATACCTGTTCAAAAATGAGGCCCTCCCCTGAACCATGGATCCAAATTTGAGGCCCTCCCCTAAACCGAGCAGCCCTTCTCCCCCCAAACATAGCAGCCCTTCTCCCCCCCAAAACATAGCAGCCCTCCTCCCCCCCCAAACATAGCAGCCCTCCATCCCCCCCAAACATAGAAGCCCTCCTCACCCCCCAAACATAGCAGCCCTCCTCCCCCCCCAAACATAGCAGCCCTCCTCCCCCCCCCAAAACATAGCAGCCCTCCTTCCCCCCCAAATATAGCAGCCTTCCTCCCCCCCAAACATAGCAGCTCTCCCCCCCTAAACATAGCAGCCCTCCTTCCCCCCCAAACATAGCAGCCCTCCATCCCCCCCAAATATAGCAGCCCTCCTTCCCCCCAAACATAGCAGCCCTCCCCTCCCCCCAAACATAACAGCCCTCCTTCCCCCCCAAACATAGCAGCCCTCCTTCTCCCCCAAATATAGCAGCCTTCCTTCCCCCCCAAACATAGCAGCCCTCCCCTCCCCCCAAACATAGCAGCCCTCCTCCCCCCCAAACATAGAAGCCCTCCCCCCTAAACATAGCAGCCCTCCTCCCACGTTAAATAACGACCCTTCCCTTAGTTGACACTCAACAAGGCACTCATACTCATTAGTAGTTGCTTGGCTTGCATACAAGGGAACGAGATGCTTCCATACAAGGGAACGAGGTGCTTGCATACAACTATACATGGGAACGAGACGCTTGTATACAAAGGAACGAGGTGCTTGTATACAAGGGAACGAGGTGCTTGTATACAGGGAACGAGATGCTTGTATACAAGGGAACGAGGTGCTTGTATACAAAGGAACGAGGTGCTTGTATACAAGGGAACGAGGTGCTTGTATACAGGGAACGAGGTGCTTGTATACAAGGGAACGAGGTGCTTGTATACAAGGGAACGAGGTGCTTGTATACAAGGGAACGAGGTGCTTGTATACAAGGGAACGAGGTGCTTGTATACAGTGAACGAGGTGCTTGTATACAAGGGAACGAGGTGCTTG
This sequence comes from Nematostella vectensis, assembly GCF_932526225.1. Classification (NCBI taxonomy): domain Eukaryota; kingdom Metazoa; phylum Cnidaria; class Anthozoa; order Actiniaria; family Edwardsiidae; genus Nematostella; species Nematostella vectensis. The sequence continues at coordinate 7,573,545 of NC_064044.1, forward strand.
TATACAAGGGAACGAGGTGCTTGCATACAAGGGAACGAGGTGCTTGCATACAAGGGAACAAGGTGCTTGTATACAGGGAACGAGGTGCTTGCATACAAGGGAACGAGGTGCTTGCATACAAGGGAACGAGGTGCTTGTATACAAGGGAACGAGGTGCTTGTATACAAGGGAACGAGGTGCTTGTATACAAGGGAACGAGGTGCTTGTATACAAGGGAACGAGGTGCTTGCATACAAGGAAACGAGGTGCTTGTATTCAAGGGAACGAGGTGCTTGTATACAGGGGAACGAGGTGCTTGTATACAAGGGAACGAGGTGCTTGTATACAGGGAACGAGGTGCTTGTATACAAGGGAACGAGGTGCTTGTATACAAGGGAACGAGGTGCTTGTATACAGGGAACGAGGTGCTTGCATACAAGGGAACAAAGTGCTTGTATACAGGGAACGAGGTGCTTGCATACAAGGGAACGAGGTGCTTGTATACAAGGGAACGAGATGCTTGCATACAAGGGAACGAGGTGCTTGTATACAGGGAACGAGGTGCTTGCATACAAGGGAACGAGGTGCTTGCATACAAGGGAACGAGGTGCTTGTATACAGGGAACGAAATGCTTGTATACAAAGGAACAAGGTGCTTGTATACAAGGGAACGAGGTGCTTCCATACAAGTGAACGAGGTGCTTCCATACAAGGGAACGAGGTGCTTCCATACAAAGGAACGAGGTGCTTGCATACAAGGGAACGAGGTGCTTGTATACAAGGGAACGAGGTGCTTGCATACAAGGGAACGAGGTGCTTGCATACAAGGGAACGAGGTGCTTGTATACAAGGGAACGAGGTGCTTGTATACATGGGAACGAGGTGCTTGCATACAGGGAACGAGGTGCTTCCATACAAGGGAACGAGGTGCTTGTATACAAGGGAACGAGGTGCTTGTATACAACGGAACGAGGTGCTTTCTAACAAGGGAACGAGGTGCTTGTATACAAGGGAACGTGGTGCTTCCATACAAGGGAACGAGGTGCTTGCATACAAGGGAACGAGGTGCTTGTATACAGGGAACGAGGTGCTTGCTTACAAGGGAACGAGGTGCTTGTATACAAGGGAACCAGGTGCTTGTATACAAGAGAACGAGGTGCTTGTATACAAGGGAACGAGGTGCTTGTATACAAGGGAACGAGGTGCTTGTATACAAGGGAACGAGGTGCTTCCATACAAGGGAACGAGGTGCTTGTATACAAGGGAACGAGGTGCTTGTATACAAGGGAACGAGGTGCTTGTATACATGGGAACGAGGTGCTTGCATACAGGGAACGAGGTGCTTCCATACAAGGGAACGAGGTGCTTGTATACAAGGGAACGAGGTGCTTGTATACAACGGAACGAGGTGCTTTCTAACAAGGGAACGAGGTGCTTGTATACAAGGGAACGTGGTGCTTCCATACAAGGGAACGAGGTGCTTGCATACAAGGGAACGAGGTGCTTGTATACAGGGAACGAGGTGCTTGCTTACAAGGGAACGAGGTGCTTGTATACAAGGGAACCAGGTGCTTGTATACAAGAGAACGAGGTGCTTGTATACAAGGGAACGAGGTGCTTGTATACAAGGGAACGAGGTGCTTGTATACAAGGGAACGAGGTGCTTCCATACAAGGGAACGAGGTGCTTGCATACAAGGGAACGAGGTGCTTGCATACAAGGGAACGAGGTGCTTGTATACAGGGAACGAGGTGCTTGCATACAAGGGAACGAGGTGCTTGTATACAAGGGAACGAGGTGCTTGCATACAAGGGAACGTGGTGCTTGTATACAAGGGAACGAGGTGCTTCCATACAAGGGAACGAGGTGCTTGTATACAAGGGAACGAGGTGCTTGTATACAAGGGAACGAGGTGCTTGCATACAAGGGAACGAGGTGCTTCCATACAAGGGAACGAGGTGCTTGCATACAAGGGAACGAGGTGCTTGCATACAAGGGAACGAGGTGCTTGTATACAGGGAACGAGGTGCTTGCATACAAGGGAACGAGGTGCTTGTATACAGGGGAACGAGGTGCTTCCATACAAGTGAACCAGGTGCTTGTATACAGGGAACGAGGTGCTTGCATACAAGGGAACGAGGTGCTTGTATACAAGGGAACGAGGTGCTTGTATACAAGGGAACGAGGTGCTTGTATACAAGAGAACGAGGTGCTTGTATACAGGGAACGAGGTGCTTGTATACAAGGGAACGAGGTGCTTGTATACATGGGAACAAGGTGCTTGTATACAAGGGAACGAGGTGCTTGTATACAAGGGAACAAGATGCTTGTATACAAGGAAACGAGGTGCTCGCATGCAAGGGAACTAGGTGCTTGTATACAAGAAAACGAGGTGCTTGTATACAGGGAACAAGGTGCTTGCATACAAGGGAACAAGGTGCTTGTATACAGGGAACGAGGTGCTTGCATACAAGGGAACGAGGTGCTTGCATACAAGGGAACGAGGTGCTTGTATACAAGGGAACGAGGTGCTTGTATACAAGGGAACGAGGTGCTTGTATACAAGGGAACGAGGTGCTTGTATACAAGGGAACGAGGTGCTTGCATACAAGGAAACGAGGTGCTTGTATACAAGGAAACGAGGTGCTTGTATACAAGGGAACGAGGTGCTTGTATACAAGGGAACGAGGTGCTTGTATACAAGGGAACGAGGTGCTTGTATACAGGGAACGAGGTGCTTGTATACAAGGGAACGAGGTGCTTGTATACAAGGGAACGAGGTGCTTGTATACAGGGAACGAGGTGCTTGCATACAAGGGAACGAGGTGCTTGTATACAGGGAACGAGGTGCTTGCATACAAGGGAACGAGGTGCTTGTATACAAGGGAACGAGATGCTTGCATACAAGGGAACGAGGTGCTTGTATACAGGGAACGAGGTGCTTGCATACAAGGGAACGAGGTGCTTGCATACAAGGGAACGAGGTGCTTGTATACAGGGAACGAAATGCTTGTATACAAAGGAACAAGGTGCTTGTATACAAGGGAACGAGGTGCTTCCATACAAGTGAACGAGGTGCTTCCATACAAGGGAACGAGGTGCTTGTATACAAGGGAACGAGGTGCTTGCATACAAGGGAACGAGGTGCTTGTATACAAGGGAACGAGGTGCTTGCATACAAGGGAACGAGGTGCTTGCATACAAGGGAACGAGGTGCTTGTATACAAGGGAACGAGGTGCTTGTATACATGGGAACGAGGTGCTTGCATACAGGGAACGAGGTGCTTCCATACAAGGGAACGAGGTGCTTGTATACAAGGGAACGAGGTGCTTGTATACAACGGAACGAGGTGCTTTCTAACAAGGGAACAAGGTGCTTGTATACAAGGAAACGTGGTGCTTCCATACAAGGGAACGAGGTGCTTGCATACAAGGGAACGAGGTGCTTGTATACAGGGAACGAGGTGCTTGCTTACAAGGGAACGAGGTGCTTGTATACAAGGGAACGAGGTGCTTGTATACAAGAGAACGAGGTGCTTGTATACAAGGGAACGAGGTGCTTGTATACAAGGGAACGAGGTGCTTGTATACAAGGGAACGAGGTGCTTCCATACAAGGGAACGAGGTGCTTGCATACAAGGGAACGAGGTGCTTGCATACAAGGGAACGAGGTGCTTGTATACAGGGAACGAGGTGCTTGCATACAAGGGAACGAGGTGCTTGGATACAAGGGAACGAGGTGCTTGCATACAAGGGAACGTGGTGCTTGTATACAAGGGAACGAGGTGCTTCCATACAAGGGAACGTGGTGCTTGTATACAGGGAACGAGGTGCTTGTATACAAGGGAACGAGGTGCTTCCATACAAGTGAACGAGGTGCTTCCATACAAGGGAACGAGGTGCTTGTATACAGGGAACGAGGTGCTTGTATACAAGGGAACGAGGTGCTTGCATACAAGGGAACGAGGTGCTTGCATACAAGGGAACGAGGTGCTTGCATACAAGGGAACGAGGTGCTTGTATACAAGGGAACGAGGTGCTTGTATACAAGGGAACGAGGTGCTTGTATACAAGGGAACGAGGTGCTTGTATACAAGGGAACGAGGTGCTTGCATACAAGGGAACGAGGTGCTTGTATACAAGGGAACGAGGTGCTTGCATACATGGGAACGAGGTTCTTGTATACAAGGGAACGAGGTGCTTGCATACAAGGGAACGAGGTGCTTGCATACAAGGGAACGAGGTGCTTCCATACAAGGGAACGAGGCGCTTGTATACAGGGGAACAAGGTGCCTGTATACAAAGGAACGAGGTGCTTGTATACAAGGGAACGAGGTGCTTCCATACAAGGGAACGAGATGCTTGTATACAGGGAACGAGGTGCTTGTATACAAGGGAACGAGGTGCTTGCATACAAGGGAACGAGGTGCTTCCATACAAGGGAACGAGGTGCTTGTATACAGGGAACGAGGTGCTTGTATACAAGGGAACGAGGTGCTTGCATACAAGGGAACGAGGTGCTTGCATACAAGGGAACGAGGTGCTTGCATACAAGGGAATGAGGTGCTTGTATACAAGGGAACGAGGTGCTTGTATACAAGGGAACGAGGTGCTTGTATACAAGGGAACGAGGTGCTTGTATACAAGGGAACGAGGTGCTTGCATACAAGGGAACGAGGTGCTTGTATACAAGGGAACGAGGTGCTTGCATACAAGGGAACGAGGTTCTTGTATACAAGGGAACGAGGTGCTTGCATACAAGGGAACGAGGTGCTTGCATACAAGGGAACGAGGTGCTTCCATACAAGGGAACGAGGCGCTTGTATACAGGGGAACAAGGTGCCTGTATACAAGGGAACGAGGTGCTTGTATACAAGGGAACGAGGTGCTTCCATACAAGGGAACGAGATGCTTGTATACAGGGAACGAGGTGCTTGTATACAAGGGAACGAGGTGCTTGCATACAAGGGAACGAGGTGCTTGTATACAAGGGAACGAGGTGCTTGTATACAAGGGAACGAGGTGCTTAAATACAAGGGCAATGCTCGCATGTAACTTATATTTTTTGGCGTTTTTTTTTATTTATTGATGTTTGAAAACTGCTCGAAGCCGAAAGATAAAGACATCCTAACATTTGATGCACGAAAGAAAACAAGCAGATACTATAATTTACTTGTACTACATTATAGCCTGTAGACGTATAGCAAGCTCAAAACTCGAATTTTTCGAGACCAAAATACTCAACCCAATCCCCTTAGAATATATGGTGCTCACAGAACCATTCTGTGGCCTATTCAGATCGACCTTGAGATAAAATCACTGTTGGCAAGGTTACGACTGCTCAGATGGAAGAAGGATTAGAAAAACGTGCATTTTGTAGCAAGGACTGATTGGTATCGCACTAGGTGGGACGGCATTGATAGACACGGAGCTCCTGTGCAAATTATCATTTTTACAATGTATTATTGGCCCTGTACAAACGACCGTAACAAAGAAGGGCCTTGATTGTCCAAACACTCAGTCCATGCAAATTTCCAAGGCTTTATGCATAACAAACAGCTTTCGGTTTGTTCGTTCGCTTTCTGTTACAACAGTGTATAGTGTAGATATTTCGAACTCGTATCATGATTTCTATGGAAGATTATGGCATCCAGACTCTGGCCCGGTTTTGTGTATTCACCTTAATTTCACTATTTCTGTATAGTTTATTTGACTTCTTTCAAAGCACCGACGAATGCATAAAAAACAAACAACAGTCGATCGACACTGAGGTAGGTAAAACTTATTTTTAACGACGCATTACAAACATCCTACTTCTTTGAATTTAGATATTTTTCTTGATCTTTATCTCGAATGTTTATAAATAATGACTAAAGTAAGAGAGGAAATACGGTTATTCTACAATGAATCCGTTTAATGTGTAATAAACCACATAGAAGTACCTCCAAACCGCAAAAATAGACACAAATAAAATTTACAGAATATCATTACTTCGAAAAAACAATATAATGAAATGAGTTTCGTTTCAAAATTGTCATCAAGGTAACGGAATGATTTATCAGATATATTGATTGGTACTCTATATGGCCAATATAAACAAAACCCAATAAATATAAGCAAATCTATTGTTTAAAAACGTAATAACAGCGCCGACAATAGTTCACTTTGCTCCAGAAAATAGCACTGCCAGATTTCGACATGTTATTGTTTATTTCCTTTTTCTAGGCGGAAGTTGATACTTAGAAGTCTGTTTAGCATGGGCGATTAATTTTCCGTAGTCGTATTTATCTGAGAATTGGACCCCTTGTCTGAAAGAGCTCCATTACGTACTAATGGTCAAATGCAAAGAGATTTGTCTCCGTTCTTTGGAAGTGTCATTCATTGATTGCCGGTTGTAAAACCAATGTATTTTGACGGAACTGGATATTTTCAGCTTAGCAAAATGTGATGTTGTCATTACTGGTTACTTCACCAAAGTAAGTAATCACAATTAGAGCGTAGGACAGACGAGGTATTTTGCCTTGTTTGTTAAAATTGAAAGACACATCCAAGTAACTCATCGAACTAACTGTTTTAAAAAATTTTTTAAAAAAATATTTTTTAGCTTCTAAACGCTACACGAGCATACGCATTTAATTAATCATATGCAGAAAGACAAATAATTAAGCTAAAGATTAGAGCTTTTACAGCTTAGAAGAAAAAAGAAACTTAATTAATAAAGAAATAGAAGGATAATCACATAAAATGCAAAAAAAAAGTTTTTAGTTTAAAAAAATCTAATGTCAGAAGTGGGATTCGAACCCACGCCTCCATTCGGAGACCAGAACACTCTCCCATGCACCATGAGAAGGAATGGAACCTTGAGTCTGGCGCCTTAGACCACTCGGCCATTCTGACATAGATGTTATTAGACTATTTGCCAATCTCTCATAAATATGTGTTCTAGAAAGTATGCACCTGTTAGTCATGCGCAGTGTTACTTATTCCAAAACTAGCTTAGCGTTTACTCAAGATAAACTTCTAATTTCCAGATATGTCAAACAAGCCAAACGTATTCCTCAGCCTCATGTTTCTATAGTATTTTATATGATTATTGTTTGTAGTCCATTAACTGTTATTCTAACATCGACGGATTCTTACTATAGTTATCCTCAATTTTGAAATTGTTCTGTTCCCTTAGATCAACATTCATTTGCAATTCTTGCATTACCTTCTTAAGAGCAGTCAAACCAGTTAGTACCGAAATATTAATTAGTCAGTATAAATAGGAGTTCACTGTAAAACATACTACTTGTAACAACGACAGCTTGCTGCGGAGGCTATCGAGTAAGTTCTGTTGGCTTCGTGAAGACAATCCCTAGTCAAGGAAGAGGTCTAGTAAGGATTCCCTTCTATCAGCCTCGCCTTCTGAGAATCGTTTGATCGCTGTCTCCTAGAACGAGCTCGAATACCTCCCTGCTCGCTAAGCGTGGTTGCTTTTACAATAAAGTTGTTGGTGAGGAAACAGAAGCTACCTGGTAAACGACCCCGGAGAAACCCCCGTTATTACATAGATAAAAGAATTGTGTTATAAAGATGCTACCATTTTTGACGTACTTAGCATAAATATCGTGTATTCGGAGCCATAAGGACATATAAAAGTATCCATTTTTTTTTCTTTCTTTCTCTGTAAAGTTAGAAACCATTCAAGTTTCAAATTTCGCCGTCTTCAGTAAGAAATGACAAAAGATAGATTTCAAAATTGGCCACAAATCAAAACGCGCGAAAAAGTGTTTATTGCGCGCATTGTGTAGTTCCAGAAAATATACATCCCCCCCCCATTGAGGGGGTCATACTCCCCTCCCCTCTGGAAATTCCTACATTTGGACCTCCCCCCCGGAATTTACAATCCCCTCAATGGGGGGGGGGGGGGGGTTGGGGGGTATGGATATTTTCTGGAACTAACACATTCTCAATTGACCAATGATCGCAGGCGCACATATTTAACATTATTTCCCTAGTGAGTATACGTATTTACGTTGCAGTATGAGGGCGCTTAACTTTTTTTAGAATAGCGTGACGCTTTTATCATTTAGACGAAGAGCAATAATATGTTTGATAAACAACTCATTGCTCACCGACAAAAGTGCGGGATTTTTATAAAGCTCCTCGCGCAATCAAACGGTAAACTCCTGCGTCTCATTTCTTACTGGAAATGAATTGATTTCCAGGATAATTCAGGAGCACGCCGCAGCAGGGTCGCCTCGGGGCCCGTATCCCGTATCTTCAGCGAAGTGAACTCTGTTTACGATGCCTTTCTTCACGGCTTGAAAATTTCAAAGGACTCGCCTTGCTTAGGGTGGAGGTTGCCTAGCAACGGGGAATATGCATGGATCACATATAATGAGGTAGGGTGGAGGTTGCCTAGCAATGGGGAATATGCATGGAACACATATATTAATGAGATACGGAATAAGGGAGGTCTCTCAAGGCCCCCTTGAGTAAGGGGAGGCTATGGAGAGGGGGGGGGGGGAATCGCCTTGCTTAGAGTGGAGGTTACCTGGCAACGGGGAATACACATGGATCACATATCATGAGGTATGGAATTAAGGCGGTCTCTTAGGGGGGGTAGGGAGGGGCCTCGCCTTGCTATCCGAGGCGCGACATGTTCTCATGTTCTTGCAATTTGGTGAAATCACAGGCTGGATGCTCTTATAAAAAAGGTTCTTAGAACAAGTGTAAGGTATAGACTATGGGGGAAACGAAGAACGCTTGTATCGTTAAGTCAGAGTGCGTCTTATGCATATCATGACTTGCATTTTGCTTTATGGCTTTCCCTAATTCAATTGAAGGTAGCATGCTTTTAGGCTGATTTAGACAGCATGATTTAGTCGTATGCAACTCGCCCGCAACACCTCTACAACTCGAGTCGTGGAGTGTAAATCAGCCTACGACTCCGCTACGGTGCTCGGCTACGAAAGTCGTAGTGTGTAATTCAGGGCTAAGACATGTCGTAGGCAGTTCGCATACGACTAAATCGTGCTGTCTGAATCAGCCTTAACGCAACAGGGCTAAGACATGTCGTAGGCAGTTCGCATACGACTAAATCGTGCTGTCTAAATCAGCCTTTGCCGTTTTTAGGTTCATGGACGAGCGTACAGTGTAGGATGTGGGCTGGTCTGTCTCGGTTGCCAACCGTCGCAAGCCACTCACTTGGGCATTCTTGCGCCAAACTCAGTTGAGGTAGGCCATTAATTGTAACAATCATCCATTTTCGAGGAAAGGGTGGATAAAGAAAGAAGGGTTGCATTATAAAGTAGGAGAATTGTACGAAGAAAAAAGAGAACAAGTTGATTCTCCTTAGTTTTCATAGAGGGGATTGGAGCCCCCACAACCCATCCTCTTGATTCGCCTCTGCTCATCTGTCTTCAGAGGGAAATGGTAAAGCACCAAAAATTAGGGTACCTACTTTTTCGGGGGTGGGGGAGGTGGGTGGGTGGGTGGGTGGGAGGTAGGGAGGGAGGGAGTTTTCTGACAAAAATCTGACCACCCCGAAAGAACAAAAAGGAATTTTTTTATGACAGTATCTCCAAGGAACGTTTATTGTAGGATTTGGCTACCAAAAAGTCTGGCTAATGAATTGATGACATACCAGAGTGATCTAACTTATGCTTTATAGATTTGTCTAAAAATAACACGTCTATTGAGAACCGAAAACGAACTTTCGGCCGATGGTGTGTGTGTGTGGGATAATGGCCTGCAAACAAAGGAGAAAAAAATATTGCGAGCTGCATCGTTTCACACTAAACGTGCAACATAATATTATAACTCGCTCCTGTTGCCAGGGAACTCGGTTCCTCAGGCTTGAAAAGCCGAGCCTATGCAGCTGAGTTATCGCGCCATCAAGCAATTGTACTTGTAAGCTATCATGTCCCAGAGTTATCACTAAATTGAGAGCCAGCAGGCCACGTTATATTAAGGGAGGGAGGATGGTCACAAAACAGACACATTAAGAAAATATTGATGGACACAACATCTGGTCATTTCCTTCTAATTTTCGAAATTATTGTGTGTGTGTGTGGGGGGGGGGGGGGGGGGGGGGTGGGGGGGGGTCACATGCCCCCAGTGCCCCACACCCTGCTACGGCCCTGATATGTTCATAGGACACAGGTATACTGACATCCTTGAACATGGTGTATTTCTTTCGGTCTTCCCTTAGCTAATGCAATCTGTGTGTCCCTGTTTTCAGTGGTTCCTGACAGACCTCGGGTGTCAGATGTTTTCAATGATAACAGTCCCCATATATGACTCGCACGGGTACGCCGCTTGTACACACATCATCAAACAAGGTATGATCACGTGATTATATTCCCCATATATGACTCGCACGGGTACGCCGCGTGCACACACATCGTCAAACAAGGTATGATCACGTGATTATATTCCCATATATGCCTCACAAGGGTACACTCCGTGCACACATATCACCAAATAAGGTATGATCACGTGATTATATTTCCCATATGACTTGCACGGATACGCTCCGTGTACACACATCATCAAACAAGGTACGATCACGTGATTATATTCTCCATATATGACTCGCACGGTTGCGCTCCGTGTACACACATTACCAAACAAGGTATGATCACGTGATTATATTCCCCATATCATCAAACAAGGTATGATCACGTGATTGTATTCCTCATATCATCAAACAAGGTATGATCACGTGATTATATTCCCCATATCATCAAACAAGGTATGATCACGTGATTATATTCCCCATATCATTAAACAAGATATGATCACGTGATTATATTCCCCATATCATCAAACAAGGTATGATCACGTGATTATATTTCACATATCATCAAACAAGGTATGATCACGTGATTATATTCCCCATATCATCAAACAAGGTATGATCACGTGATTATATTCCCCATATCATCAAACAAGGTATGATCACGTGATTATATTCCCCATATATGACTCGCACTGTCACGCTCTGTGTACACATATTATCATACATGGTACATATATGACTCGCACATAAGATTTATCATTCACACACGATAAAATTGTCTTTGGGCTCGCCTTGTGCTTTAAATCAAGTTACACATAAAGGCACTCTCTAATCGTAATCTTTATTTTCGTGACTTATAGAGCTGGCATATGTGGGGAATTTATGTAGCGCTTGAAATAGCAGTAGCGGATCTAGGTGCAGGGTTTAGGGGGTTTAAAGCCCCCCCCCCCCCCCCCCTTGTGCTGCCAGAAAGCCATATGTAACAATAAAAATTTCCCCTCACCCCTTTGTCACAACGCCAAACCCCCCCTTTAGCTAAAAGTTAGATCCGCCCCTGCTTCGCTAGGACTTTTGAACCTTACCGGAACGCAAGAGCCACACAAGAGGTTAGAACGATCAACAGAAAATAAAGCAGGTCCGTTTTCTTGCGCTTGAGTTTTTGCCAGTACGAATAGGCCATTCCAGCTATAAGCTTGCGCGCGCATAACAATAGAAACCTACCTTAAGGTAATTCCCTTAAATTGCACTGCGCACCCCTTCTGCGCATAGTGGCGCGCGCTGTTTGTTCGAATTTTCCGGTATTAAGTGTGCGCGCGCGCCACAGTTGTGCAAGAAAACAAAGCAAAAGGCGCGCGTTTTTTTACTTAAAATTGCTTTGACAGAAAAACGAAGTCGGTTATCCCCATTTTTTATTTGCTCAAATAGTTAAATATAAACGGAAAAATGACATACTGAAAGAAGAAAAAAAGGTGGCTTGTAGAAGTTTGTATATTTTCTCTTAAAAGCCATAAAAATACTTCAAAATGGCGCTTTTTACCGTATGAATAGTGGCGAAAACAGTGTCTTTTAGTGCGATCTCTGAAATGTGATTTGTTTTGAACATTAGCTACTACGGGTTATTGTTTAGGAGATCGGATTTTGGCAGCTCGACAAAGAGAACTTAATTTTCTATAGACTATAGGCACTACTTTTGAAAATTTAGAGTTCTGTTTTTTCCTCGCATGATCAGTAAAAACGCGTCAAAAGTACGCCCCTCTGCTGTGAAAACGAGGACGATTATACCCCCATTTTTGATAACATTTTTTGAAAGCCCTTAACTTCAATATTGTTTATGCCAAGTTTTAAAAAAAATCTGGGTTGTAGAACTATTTCAAGGGAATTACCTTAACTACCAGAATGTAGCGCGCGCTTTTTTAAATCTACATCAAACAAAGCGCGCGCTGCATGCCGGTAGTTGGGGTAGGTTCCCATGGTGAGTGCGCGCGCATGCTTATAGCTGGGATAGCCTATTGATAGTTATTCGTATTGCGTTAGAGCGGGGCCTCTCTTTATCTCGAAGAGTCTCGTTTCTGTGTGTGTTAACCTACCGACTCGGTTTTGTTTTTCTAGCTGGTTTACAGTCCATCGTTTGCCATTCCTCAAAGGTTAGCTTCCTATTGTCAGCACTCAATCAATACGACGTCGGAATTATCCGAAGTCTGGTGACGGTAGGCGTACCGATTTCTTCAAGCGATCGATCAGCCGCCGCAAGATTAAGAATCAAAGTTATCAGCTTTGAGGATTTAGAGGTAATATTTACCGGCTAGTATCGTTGTGCGACTGTTAAAAAAAAAATCCCCCCCCACCCCCCCCCCCCCCCAATGAGCTCTGTCGTTTCTCTTTTTTCTTTATTTAAAGAAGCGCCGGGATTTATGCATTATCGTGTATAATCAAGTCTGCGCACCCTCTTAGCTTGGCTACGCCATTGGCAATATTTGTAGCAACTCAATTCACAATAGGTGCATTTATCATCTGATCTTGTAGTCAATGAATGATGTCTTTTATTGCTCACTCGTGTTCACTTTATCAGTACTGTTGAGTTCAAATGACAGGAAATTCGAATTATCGAGGGTATCAAGACATAGAAACGTTTGTTAGCGGGAGGCTCAAACTGTCGAAAGGGTCGTGGATGGGGTTAACCGACTAGCGACAAACGGCTTAAAAAGTAACTGATTACCGACAAAACATGAAAAAAACTTGTGACTAGCGACAAAAAATATTTGCCGACTACCGACATTTTATTATTTTCGTTTTTTTTACTATTTACTTCCATCGTCAATCTATTAAATTCGGCCATTTCAGAATCAACACTGTGTATTTTCTGTTGCATCAACTTTTCAGTCAATTATTAATCCATAATTAATTTATTATAAATAAGTTATTAATTACTAGTCAATCCTAAATAATGTTTAATCTTGTTTATGCATGAAATCTATAACAAAGCGACGTACTAGCCTAGATTCACCGACTACCGACACAGACCGATTATTCCTACCGACTACCGACAAATTATGGAAATTTAAACTGGCTAACGACATGCAGACCCCCCATCCAGACCCTGTGCCGAGGGTCTGGGTTATCAAGGGTTCTGACGTTCAAGTCATCAAGGTCGAAGGTTCTAAGCTATCGGTGTCCGCTGAACATTGTTTGTGTTCTAAGAGACCAGGAGCGGTCCGTGGCAAGAACCTCCTCATATTTAGAAGTCGTTACTTTGAATAAATGCTCTTTTTCTTATATCATGTTAGAAACTTGGTGAGACGAACCCGATACAAAAGAAGGTAACATATGTCTTTTTTGCTGTTTTTGATTTGTATTGATTTTTTTAGAATCGTTTTATTAGAATTGTATTTGAGCTCTTTTGTCCGTACGTTCCCTGCAGTCCGCTTGTCTCTGGTGTTTCTTACGGTCTCGTCTTTACTTACACAGCCTCCAAAATCAGACGATTTGTACACGGTGTGCTATACAAGTGGAACAACAGGTCTGTACAAAAGATAAAAAACAACAACAAATTTAATTCTCGCGCTTTTTGTGTCAAATCTACTTCGGGAGTCCTTCGGTAGTAAAACCACTGGCTGTTCGAATGCGGATACACGTTGCCATGGGATATTTTGAGAGGGGCGGTTTTTTTCTTTCTTATTTATGTTGGTTAAAAGCAGAGGAGCTCTTTTCTCAGATTAGCTAACAGTGAGGGGTCCTAGAACCCCTAAAACCCCCGCTGGATTGTCCCTGGAATACTTTTTCTTCAGCCGTTGTTATTTAAAAGCAAGTGATTCTATGCGTACGACAAACTAACTGACAACTATTTGATAGGTTTCCTAATTTTCTGATTCTGTGAACCATATATTTCAGGTACTCCAAAAGGAGCGATGCTGACTCACGATAATGTCATATCAGATTTATCTGCATTTTTATACGTTTTAAAACAGGTAATAATTTTGAGACGTTTCTTTTAAAAGAAACAAGACATCATCATTATTATTGTCATCATGACCACTATCATCACATTACTGTCATTATCACCACTACCATCACCACCATCATCATAATCATTGTCATCATCATCACCACCATCACCATCATCATCACCACCACCACCATCATCATCATAATTGTCACCATCACCACCACCATCACCATCATCATCACCACCACCACCACCATCATCATAATTGTCACCATCACCACCACCATCAACACATTATTCCTTGAGTCCCTCGACGTCTTCTCGAATATACCCTACTTTTGTGTCAAAGATCTAAAGTTACGGATAAGTAGTATACAGTGTGCACGTTGTTAGTGCACGTGGGCACTCATGTACTTTGATTGACATCTCGCACGACGTCACAAGACTCGGCTTGGACTTCTACTTCTCGGTTTATTCTCATTGTTGACCAAAAACAGCGAACGCGAACGCCATCCTTTGTAATCCATACGAAACAGATACAACTCACTAGGAAGAAATTGTTTAGGATGAATAGATCTATCAATTAATAATTGAAAAATAAAATATCATAACCACCACTATCTTCATCATCAAATGACAAATGTTCGGTCGTCCTTCACACTTGATTTCTACGCTAAGTACAAAGCATTCTATCACGTCTTTTTTTTGCAGCACGGGCGAAGTTTTGGAGTAGACGACGTCCACTTATCATTTCTTCCTCTCTCGCACATGTACGAGAGGGTGAACCAGGTGAGTTCGTCTTGTACCATCCGTTGGTATGTACTTTATGTAGGGTTGGTATGTACTTTATGTAGGGTTGAGGTTAGGGTCAGGCAGGGGCATTTCCAGAGGGGGAGGAGAGGAGATAATCTGGGGGGGGGGGGGGGTGGGGGGAACGGATCCCATTCTGCTCATGTGACGAGATGGGTTTGAGTCCGGTTGACCCCTAGAGTCGACTTAAATTGACTGACGTTTGCGAGCTAAATCTTGCTGACAAAGGAAGTTCTTTCTTTGACTCGAACGTAAAAACTTTTCTGGTTGTTGTCCTTTCTTCCATAACGTCCTCTTTTAACAGATTGTTATCTTCATGAATGGTGGGAAAATTGGATTTTTTAACGGCGACATTAAGAAACTCCTAGATGACTTCAAGACACTGAGGTTCGTCTTTTTGAACACGTGGTTAACACTTTGTTTTACTTAGAATAGAGACAAAGAAGCTGTTTTAGTAGCACAAACTTCTTCCAAATGAAAAGAGGTCGGCTTTTTGTGTCAATTTTAACATTCCTAATTTGGTCCAAAACATTTTAAACCTTAAAGTAACACTTCGACCCCTTTGTGTGAATTCGTCCTTTTAATTAAGCGCCTCCATCAAATAAGCGCTCCGTCTGAAAGTAGAAGCATTAAATAAGCGCCGGGGAGTATTCGACGCTATTCAACGCTTGCTTGCTTGTGAACCAGGTCAATTTTGTATTGCATATATTGCTTAATTCATGCCTTTGATAACAAAAAAGATTGTGTTCGCTAGTTTTGTTAATATAACATATGAAAAGCACCCCATTCGCTTCGAACTGATGTCAAGGGTACTCGTTGTAATAATCATTTGCACACATTTTCATTGGATTGGAAGGAGCTGACCGTATCATGCTTTACACAGGCCTACCGTATTTGGGGCGGTACCTCGTCTACTTAACAGAATACACGACAAGGTTGGTGGATTTACAACGTTGATAGTGAGCTGTACCTAAAGCCGCAATATTGTTTATAAAAAAATAATGCCATGTTGTTAAATGCAACCTGTTTCGGTGTCTATAAGTCTTAAATCCATCAGTCGTAACGTCTATGGGTGTGATAAAAGATATGCGCAACTCCCTTGATTTTAATTGTATAGTCTCTTATTAAATACACCTATTTAAAAAAAGGACACTCTGAGAATTCAGGTAACGTAAAAGCCCACACTGATTCGTGCGTATCATTATCAATCAATGGCTTGCGTTTTTTCCAATTGTTTAAAAAAAGCCTGGAACGAGCAAAAATGCAGTAGACACGGAAAAGCGAAAGATTGGAGCGGACGTTAAAATGTGGTAATAATATCATAATAAGAAATTGAGTAAGCAAAATGAAAAACAACTCAAAGGATTTCAAAAGAAATACATACTTTGAAAGCTGCGCAATTGTTGCTTATATTCAGCTGTTAAACATTCACATGGCTTTCAGAGACCAAATTTAACCATTTGTATCCCATGAACCACTTCGAGCTAAAAAGCATTTATAATGGGATGCAACCTTTTTGAGAAGTAGATGTGCAAAGGACAGCGACTGAAAATAGTCTGAAAAGACAAACATTTATTTGTACTTACTAATGTAAGAAACATTCTTTTAGGTCACAAATGAAATAAATAAGAGTTGGATAAAAAGGTGGATCTTCCAAATCGCTTTAAATGCCAAGAAAAGAGATCTAGCCAGGTAGGGAAAAACGTTTACTTTATATTCTATATAAATTGATTAAGTGCATGTGTGTGTGTGTTCTTTTTTTAGGAAAATAGTCAGGAGAGATACGATATGGGACTATCTGATATTCAACAAAATACAGGTTTGAAACTCTTTTCCCTATAATTGGTATATATAATAGTTTTAGATCGTGGATGGTGTTTAACATTACACGTCATATCCCCAGTGGCTATAAAGCTGAAAGAGGCAAGCTGTCCTTCCCAGAATGCATTGAGAGCTATCTCAAAAGTGCGTCCTCCAATGAGCCTTGTACCTCATTAGCTTTTTGTCATTATTGCGACTAGGTACAAGTCTACTCATCTCACAATTTTCTCCTACGATGTCGTATGCGATATGTCTACAACGTGTCGCAGCCTTGAATTTAAACCTTTTCTACTTTTCCGCTTTTCTCGAAAATCGTATGACACTTCCTTACTTGCAATTTTGCCTATGTATGCGCGCGCCACTCGTAATAATAAATAAATATAATAGGGTCAAAACCAGTTTTTTGTCAGGGTACCCTACTAACGGTCCGAGGGGGAGGGGGGTGGTTAATAGTTCAAAATCTTGATAATGACCCTCGCCATATCTCGCAGATTGTTATTTTGAAGTTCCTTCTCGAATAAACCTCTGTATTTTCAATGATAAACAATAACAAAGGAGTGGGTGAGTGACATTCTTTAACCGTTTATTTCACAGGCCTTACTCGGAGGACGAGTCTGGTTTATCATCAGCGGATCCGCTCCTCTCTCACCCAAAGTCGCAACCTTTATAAGATGTGTCATGGGATGTCAGGTGAGGGCAGACGGTAGAAGTCGGGTGCATATCAAACATATTCCCCACGGATAGTGTCCTTCGTTTGCATTGCCTTATATGGTCATTGATGCCCATATTTAGAAGAGCTAAAGTTTTCCCGCTCCCTGATGATCTCCAGAAAATATGGTGAAAAATGCTGATTCCTGTCAATTTGAGACTCGTGGCAAGAATTTGTCCGAAAAAAACTGACAGCTTGGTCAAATTTTTATCTCACTAATCTTGAAAAGCCCTTAGACCCAGGCCTCCCAGAGATTGACCGAGCGGGTTTGAAGGTCACCCAAATATTGATATGACGGGTATGTTTGCACCCGTCGTACTGGCGCGTACCCAGAACTGGCTGAAGGAGGGGCGGGGGGGGGGGGGGGGTGCATATTATTCAAAGGTGCATATTATTCAAAGATTCCTTATTAAAGAAATGACCCACTTTTTGTGTACGCGCCTGTCATATGTTTCGTAACCATCTTCGCCGTAGCAGGGGGTGGGGCACTGAGGGCACGTGCCCCCCAATATTTAAAAAAATATATAAAGAAATGACCAGAAGGGACGAGGCTGTGCCCCCAATATTTATTTAATGTTTCTCTATTGTGCCCCCCCCCCCCCTAATATTTCGACGACTGCTTCGGCATTGCCTGGAATTCACCATGTTTCTCTAAAATGAAGTCGTTGCTCGAATGCTCCGGCACAAATGCCATCCCCCCATCTCCACCCCCCTCCCCCCCCAAAAAAAAAAAAAAAAAAAGAAAGAAAGAAAAGAAAGCAACAACAACAAATAATCATTGAATGCTCCTTTTTAACTCGTAACAGCAAAATAATCAGACTGTTATTGAAATCTTGATAGTATTACCTTCTTGCATTCTTATCATATAACGGCTACAGTACTGGTCTCTTATATGAAGCCTTCTCTCTATCGGTAAAAAAGGTCGGCAACTATTCGTTCATTGAAGGGTTTCCCGCCAAATTATTGCTATCTTGCAAGAAAGCGTAGCACCACGCCAAATATGTTTTATAAATATTCAAGTGTTTTAATCTTCTTATAGGTTCCCATTCCGCTATGCGAACGCATTGTATTAATTCAAGTGTTACATTTAGGTACAAGAAGGATATGGACAGACAGAGACTGTTGCATCTGTAACGCTTCAGTTACTTGACGACTTTACTGCTGGTAAGTATTTTTCAAGATCATTTCATACTCAACTTTAACGAAGACCTACTAAATCCAGCAGCAACAGCTCCAGTATTGCTTGCTTAATCACCTAGCAGGACGAGAAATGTTGGCGCTGTTTGTACACTGTGTTGGGAGATGCTGAGAAGAAAGGCGCCAACGTTTCCTTTGTGTCGTGCGATCAAGCTAGCTGGGTAGTGTCACCAATACAGGTTGATTTTATCTTTCCTATTCTGTTATCACCCCTCACCCCGCATCACCTAACTTAAATGCCACCTCACCTCGCCTAGCCTCGCCTTAAATTAAACCACACCTTACTTTACAGTACCTCTAATGCCATCTCCCCTTTCCTTACCTTACTTCACCTCATCTTACCAAACAACCTTTACTAAACAACGAAAACAATCTCATCTCATCACTCTCGCTTTCTTTGCCTAACCTAATTTCATAAACACTTCGCCTCAGTTTGCCTTATTTGAGCTAACCTTTAAACATTTTTTGTTCTACCCTAACTTGCTGCGCATGCATATTGATTCATGCACGGATCCAGGAAGAACTCTGACCTCTTTACGAGAAAAAGAGAACGCTGAATACTGTCGCCTCAATCAACAGGATGGAGACAGGCTTATACTTAACGTTCTAACTCGAGAAAGTTTGATCTGTTTATGTGAACAGTTGCAAATATGCAATAGGCCCACTTTTCATTTATCATTCTCCCTATCAATTCACCTCGTGCTCAGCTTCTCGCCTGCACCTTCCATTCCCCGTTCCTGATAAATCAGTAGCTCTTCCTGATCTTAGCATTGTTCGCCGCACTGCTACTCTGAGTTCGGTCATTCTCCAGTAATAAATCACCGGATTAATCGCAGAGTTGGCAAACATAAGTGTCATAGAGACTTTGATAAAGGACGGCGAGTGACAATTGTCTGCTGTTATTCCAAAGTAGGCGAACGCGCAGAAGCACGGTGCATAACAGACAACAAACGCAAAGTACACATACAGAGAGCTTGTAACCGACTTTGCGTATCGCTTGATGTTTCGCGGTGAGGTGATGATCTCCAGTTCTGTCGAAACAGTTGGCGCCATAGCGCGTATCTGTAACTTATGTTTCTTAATGACTCCATAGACTTGAATATAACTTGTAAATATAGCGCATTTGCAGATGCCCATCACAACACAAAAACTGACGTTATACGTGTCCATACCTAAGACAATCCAGACGACAGAAAGAAGTGAAGAAAATACCCAGAATGCGACACACACGACGAAAGCTCTCTTCATAGTTACAACACTAGGGTACCTTAAATGAAGATAGATGGCGAGGAATCTATCGACAGCGACTGCGGTAATGCTCACCAACGATACAACCCCAACAAACGAGGAAATAACCCCAAAGGCAATAGAAACTGTACAGTATATGTCTGGCAGGTGATATGCGTTAAGTTCTAGCGTAATCGAACTGAATAGCAGAGGTTGAGCTAGTAAGCCCACACAAAGATCCGACAAAGCGAGATTTGAGAGCAAAATCATTGCTGGGGTGTGTAATGTCGAAGTTTTCCATATTGCGGCGAGAACCAAAGCGTTCAGAAGTATCGCAGGGACGAATGTGAGTCCATTTATTAACGTGATACCGATGAACTCTGTGTAGGAAATCTGGCCACACTGTAGCCATTCTGAAAAAGGTAAACAAGACTCAGTGAACACAACCATGATGACCGAAGCTCGCCGACTTTTGCCTGCTCACTTTCGCGAGACGTTTGTAAAGCCTCAATAACAATGAGCAATTTGAACAGTTGAAAAACAACAACTGCGTCCTTATAAATATCCAATTCGCGGACTGTCTAATTAGGATTCTATTTGCTAAGATGAAACGAGACCTAATTTGTTCCGTGTTTTATTACATGGATTTTCGACCAGGCGAAATGATAAAATATATCCTTTATAAAGATTAACGATTATTCTTATTTTCCTTTTGATTCTGCCCCTATGTCTGTGCTGGCTTGTAATTTTATTCAAACTCGATCTCTATCATTTTTTTCCTTAACCTATTAAATATCCTTTTCTTGAACAGCTGTATTCGAAAGTTATACCAGAACTAAATGCAATCTAACTTTTCGTTGACAAAAAATAAAAACCATTTTTTTTAAACACAGACTAGGTAAATTTCCGTTCGCAGTACTTTTCGAAAACAGTTTATTTTCGCCCCCCGATATTAATAATAATATTATTAATAACCTTTACCAGATACCTATTTTTTCTATTAGTTATACCTGGTGGCCCTAAAGCTCAATTGATCCATTATTTGTAGTATTTTAAGTATCTATAACTAGCCATAGCTTTTTATTATCGAGGTGATCCCATCTTCGCTTTTCAATAAAATGATAACTATTTTTTAGCTGTATTAATAAGGACGAAACAGCTGTCCATGGTTGCCGAACTGCACGGGTAATAGACTGTGCTAGCGTCCCGTCTTGGCCCGACTGGTGCCAATGTGTGTATGCTAGTGTGCTTCTAAAGTAAACATTAGAGGCTGCGTGACAGTAATGACAGACGAAGAGCAAATAGAGCCGCGTAAGGCAACCAATCACATTGCACGCTCTAAACTCTTAGGCACTGGGGGGTGAACAGGCTTGTTCACAGGGATGTACACAGGCCCGTTCACAGAGGGGTACACAGGCCCGTTCACAGGGGGGGGGGGGGGGGTAAACAGGCATGTTCACAGGAGGTACACAGGCCCGTTCACAGGGGGGTACACAGGCCCGTTCATAGGGGGGTACACAGGCCCGTTCACAGGGGGGTACACAGGCCCGTTCACAGGGGGGGTACACAGGCCCGTTCACAGGGGGGGTACACAGGCCCGTTCACAGGGGGGGTACACAGGCCCGTTCACAGGGGGGTACACAGGCCCGTTTACAGGGGGGGGGGTAAACAGGCATGTTCACAGGAGGTACACAGGCCCGTTCACAGGGGGGTACACACGCACCCCTTGACCTGCAAAAAGCCGGTAAATCCCCTCGAAAACCTGTCGTATGGCCATACAAATTGGTATGGCTAGTTTTCACTACTGATATTATGGTATAAACCCGGAAATTGAGAGTTTGATGATACGGGCACTTTAAAGGATCATCGCTAAATATTATACTGTTTCCATATGAGCAAGATTTAGGGGCGGAAAGCAAAAATATAGGCCAGATAGCACCCCCCCCCCCCCCACCCCCACCCTACCTTCGTATGGTAAACTTATTTCCTTAAAAATGTCGATCACCCTCTCATTTGTTATTGTTTGTCATGAAAAATACAGCAGTTTTTTAAGGAAACTACAATATAACAATTTACGAATAGAGTCTGATATGTTATTGACGATATTTGATTGAAAATATCTAGATAACTTGCTTGAAAAAGCCGATGAAAATGGATGCTTTGTGCGACTCGCCACGAGCGGGATCATAAGATGGTGGCGTGATTGGCCTTCTTTGAAGTTTTTTTGTTTTCGTGACAGGTCACGTGGGTCCCCCGACACCTGTGAACGTCGTAAAATTGGTAGATGTCCCAGAAATGGATTATTGGGCTAAAAATAAACAAGGAGAGGTAACGGAGGGCGCATTGATTTTCAAAGTGCTCGAGCGAACGAGTTATCGAACGAACAAACGAAGGAACGAACGAACGAGCGAGCGAACGTGCGAACGAGCAAAACTCAAAAAGAAAAAAAAAGGGCGCTGTCAAATGAATACAAATAATTGAGATTCATAATTCTCTATCTTTAGATTTGTGTAAAAGGGAGAAATGTGTTCAAGGGCTATCTACACAATCCTGCAATGACCGCTGAAGTTCTTGACAAAGATCGCTGGCTCTACACAGGCGATATAGGGGAATGGACAACGGTATGTTGCCAGGGCTGGGTCACTGAAGAGGGCATTATGTTATTCAAGCGGTAAAGTAGCTTAGAATAAATTTTGTCAGCACAGCGAAACAACAAAATAATTAATTAAACGTATCGAGTATGACCTGTTCAAATCAGTATTTTATATTGTTATGAGAGATGTTTCAATCCCTTGGGGGCTTCCCATGTCGACCTGATAGGGATGCTCGTCGTATTTTTAAGGGGTCAAAATACCAAAGAATTGGTATTTTTAAAGGCTTCTGGAGTATTTTTTAGGGTAGAGACTTTTGATGTACCGCTATTTTTTTAGGGTTATTTCCCGACGAGCATCCCTATCACTTTCACCTCAAACTCCCCCTCCCCACCCGGGGTTTTCAATCCAATGAGAAAAAAAATATTTGCAGTAAAAAGTAGTTGGCGGGGTCACCAAGGTACTTAGCCACCATTAACATCAATACAGTGTTAGCCTGCAATACAGTGTGGTTGGGCGTAATAGCTGACGTTATATACCTATTTTTGTTTCTAGAACGGTACCCTTAAGATCATTGACCGTAAAAAGAACATCTTTAAGCTTTCTCAGGTAGGTTTGATGGCAATTACAACTAGATTGACAGGGATACCTGAGGGATTCCTTGTGTGTCTGCGATTTGCATAGTCCCGACAGTTTTACAATGTCTCACGTGCTTTGAAAAGAGAGAGCAGAACCAAGGCTGAGGGGGGGGGGGGGGGGGGGGGAGGTGGGGCAGGCCCGTAGCCAGGGGCGGAAGAGCCCACCCCCACCCCCCCCCCCCCCCCCTCCTTGGGACATGAAGATTATGCTAGCATAATTTCTGGCATTATCGCTCGAAACTAGCATAAGTTTTTAGACTTTTCGCAGAAAAGCAATAGTCATCAGAATAGTTTGCATTTTGTTGACCGGAAATGTTAAAGTCAACCCCCGTGTTGAGTCGTTATATAGAAGCATTCCGATCAACCTTATTATGCCCCTCGGCCGTCAGCAAGAAAATGAAGCAAAATGCAAATAAAATTTCCTGCAAGCCTTTTTAAAGAAAACACACCACCAATAGAGGGGGAAAGTCCTGCACAATAGCCAATAGGGGAGAATCATGCACACCACCAATAGAGGGGGAAAGTCCTGCACAATAGCCAATAGGGGAAAATCATGCACACCACCAATAGAGGGGGAAAGTCCTGCACAATAGCCAAGAGGGGAGAATCATGCACACCATCAATAGAGGGGGAAAGTCCTGCACAATAGCCAATAGGGGAAAATCATGCACACCACCAATAGAGGGGGAAAGTCTTGCACAATAGCCAATAGGGGAGAATCATGCACACCATCAATAGAGGGGGAAAGTCCTGCACAATAGCCAATAGGGGAAAATCATGCTCACCACCAATAGAGGGGGAAAGTCCTGCACAATAGCCAATAGGGGAGAATCATGCACACCATCAATAGAGGGGGAAAGTCCTGCACAATAGCCAATAGGGGAGAATCATGCACACCACCAATAGAGGGGGAAAGTCCTGCACAATAGCCAATAGGGGAGAATCATGCACACCACCAATAGAGGGGGAAAGTCCTGCACAATAGCCAAGAGGGGAGAATCATGCTCACCACCAATAGAGGGGGAAAGTCCTGCACAATAGCCAAGAGGGAAAAAATCATGCACACCACCAATAGAGGGGGAAAGTCCTGCACAATAGCCAATAGGGGAGAATCATGCACACCATCAATAGAGGGGGAAAGTCCTGCACAATAGCCAATAGGGGAGAATCATGCACACCATCAATAGAGGGGGAAAGTCCTGCACAATAGCCAATAGGGGAGAATCATGCACACCACCAATAGAGGGGGAAAGTCCTGCACAATAGCCAAGAGGGGAGAATCATGCACACCACCAATAGAGGGGGAAAGTCCTGCACAATAGCCAATAGGCTAGAATCATGCTCACCACCAATAGAGGGGGAAAGTCCTGCACAAAAGCCAAGAGGGGAGAATCATGCTCACCACCAATAGAGGGGGAAAGTCCTGCACAATAGCCAATAGGGGAGAATCATGCACACCACCAATAGAGGGGGAAAGTCCTGCACAATAGCCAATAGGGGAGAATCATGCACACCACCAATAGAGGGGGAAAGTCCTGCACAATAGCCAAGAGGGGAGAATCATGCACACCACCAATAGAGGGGGAAAGTCCTACACAATAGCCAATAGGGGAGAATCATGCTCACCACCAATAGAGGGGGAAAGTCCTGCACAATAGCCAATAGGGGAGAATCATGCACACCATCAATAGAGGGGGAAAGTCCTGCACAATAGCCAATAGGGGAGAATCATGCACACCATCAATAGAGGGGGAAAGTCCTGCACAATAGCCAATAGGGGAGAATCATGCACACCACCAATAGAGGGGGAAAGTCCTGCACAATAGCCAAGAGGGGAGAATCATGCACACCACCAATAGAGGGGGAAAGTCCTGCACAATAGCCAATAGGGGAGAATCATGCACACCACCAATAGAGGGGGAAAGTCCTGCATAATAGCCAAGAGGGGAGAATCATGCACACCACCAATAGAGGGGGAAGGTCCTGCACAATAGCCAATAGGGGAGAATCATGCACACCACCAATAGAGGGGGAAAGTCCTGCACAATAGCCAATAGGGGAGAATCATGCTCACCACCAATAGAGGGGGAAAGTCCTGCACAATAGCCAAGAGGGGAGAATCATGCACACCACCAATAGAGGGGGAAAGTCCTACACAATAGCCAATAGGGGAGAATCATGCTCACCACCAATAGAGGGGGAAAGTCCTGCACAATAGCCAATAGGGGAGAATCATGCTCACCACCAATAGAGGGGGAAAGTCCTGCACAATAGCCAAGAGGGGAGAATCATGCACACCACCAATAGAGAGGGAAAGTCCTGCACAATAGCCAAGAGGGGAAAATCATGCACACCACCAATAGAGGGGGAAAGTCCTGCACAATAGCCAAGAGGGGAGAATCATGCTCACCACCAATAGAGGGGGAAAGTCCTGCACAATAGCCAAGAGGGGAGAATCATGCTCACCACCAATAGAGGGGGAAAGTCCTGCACAATAGCCAAGAGGGGAGAATCATGCACACCACCAATAGAGGGGGAAAGTCCTGCACAATAGCCAAGAGGGGAGAATCATGCTCACCACCAATAGAGGGGGAAAGTCCTGCACAATAGCCAATAGGGGAGAATCATGCTCACCACCAATAGAGGGGGAAAGTCCTGCACAATAGCCAAGAGGGGAGAATCATGCACACCACCAATAGAGGGGGAAAGTCCTACACAATAGCCAATAGGGGAAAATCATGCACACCACCAATAGAGGGGGAAAGTCCTGCACAATAGCCAAGAGGGGAGAATCATGCTCACCACCAATAGAGGGGGAAAGTCCTGCACAATAGCCAAGAGGGGAGAATCATGCACACCACCAATAGAGAGGGAAAGTCCTGCACAATAGCCAATAGGGGAGAATCATGCACACCACCAATAGAGGGGGAAAGTCCTGCACAATAGCCAAGAGGGGAGAATCATGCACACCACCAATTGAGGGGGAAAGTCCTGCACAATAGCCAAGAGGGGAAAATCATGCACACCACCAATAGAGGGGGAAAGTCCTGCACAATAGCCAAGAGGGGAGAATCATGCTCACCACCAATAGAGGGGGAAAGTCCTGCACAATAGCCAAGAGGGGAGAATCATGCTCACCACCAATAGAGGGGGAAAGTCCTGCACAATAGCCAAGAGGGGAGAATCATGCTCACCACCAATAGAGGGGGAAAGTCCTGCACAATAGCCAAGAGGGGAGAATCATGCTCACCACCAATAGAGGGGGAAAGTCCTGCACAATAGCCAAGAGGGGAGAATCATGCTCACCACCAATAGAGGGGGAAAGTCCTGCACAATAGCCAAGAGGGGAGAATCATGCACACCACCAATAGAGAGGGAAAG
Source organism: Nematostella vectensis (assembly GCF_932526225.1). NCBI lineage: Eukaryota > Metazoa > Cnidaria > Anthozoa > Actiniaria > Edwardsiidae > Nematostella > Nematostella vectensis. The sequence goes on from NC_064044.1 coordinate 7,600,129, forward strand.
TCCTGCACAATAGCCAATAGGGGAGAATCATGCACACCACCAATAGAGGGGGAAAGTCCTGCACAATAGCCAAGAGGGGAGAATCATGCACACCACCAATAGAGGGGGAAAGTCCTGCACAATAGCCAAGAGGGGAAAATCATGCACACCACCAATAGAGGGGGAAAGTCCTGCACAATAGCCAAGAGGGGAGAATCATGCTCACCACCAATAGAGGGGGAAAGTCCTGCACAATAGCCAAGAGGGGAGAATCATGCTCACCACCAATAGAGGGGGAAAGTCCTGCACAATAGCCAAGAGGGGAGAATCATGCTCACCACCAATAGAGGGGGAAAGTCCTGCACAATAGCCAAGAGGGGAGAATCATGCTCACCACCAATAGAGGGGGAAAGTCCTGCACAATAGCCAAGAGGGGAAAATCATGCACACCACCAATAGAGGGGGAAAGTCCTGCACAATAGCCAAGAGGGGAGAATCATGCTCACCACCAATAGAGGGGGAAAGTCCTGCACAATAGCCAAGAGGGGAGAATCATGCTCACCACCAATAGAGGGGGAAAGTCCTGCACAATAGCCAAGAGGGGAGAATCATGCTCACCACCAATAGAGGGGGAAAGTCCTGCACAATAGCCAATAGGGGAGAATCATGCTCACTACCAATAGAGGGGGAAAGTCCTGCACAATAGCCAAGAGGGGAGAATCATGCACACCACCAATAGAGGGGGAAAGTCCTACACAATAGCCAATAGGGGAGAATCATGCTCACCACAAATAGAAGGGGAAAGTCCTGCACAATAGCCAAGAGGTGAAACATCATGCACACCACCAATAGAGGGGGAAAGTCCTGCATAATAGCCAATAGGGGAGAATCATGCACACCACCAATAGAAGGGGAAAGTCCTGCATAATAGCCAATAGGGGAGAATCATGCACACCACCAATAGAGGGGGAAAGTCCTGCACAATAGCCAATAGGGGAAAATCATGCACACCACCAATAGAAGGGGAAAGTCCTGCATAATAGCCAAGAGGGGAAAATCATGCACACCACCAATAGAAGGGGAAAGTCCTGCACAATAGCCAAGAGGTGAAACATCATGCACACCACCAATAGAGGGGGAAAGTCCTGCACAATAGCCAATAGGGGAAAATCATGCACACCACCAATAGAGGGGGAAAGTCCTGCACAATAGCCAAGAGGGGAAAATCATGCACACCACCAATAGAGGGGGAAAGTCCTGCATAATAGCCAATAGGGGAGAATCATGCTCACCACCAATAGAGGGGGAAAGTCCTGCACAATAGCCAAGAGGGGAAAATCATGCACACCACCAATAGAGGGGGAAAGTCCTACACAATAGCCAATAGGGGAAAATCATGCACACCACCAATAGAGGGGGAAAGTCCTGCACAATAGCCAATAGGGGAAAATCATGCACACCACCAATAGAGGGGGAAAGTCCTGCATAATAGCCAAGAGGGGAAAATCATGCACACCACCAATAGAGGGGGAAAGTCCTGCACAATAGCCAAGAGGGGAGAATCATGCACACCACCAATAGAGGGGGGAAGTCCTGCACAATAGCCAAGAGGGGAGAATCATGCACACCACCAATAGAGGGGGAAAGTCCTGCACAATAGCCAATAGGGGAAAATCATGCACACCACCAATAGAGGGGGGAAGTCCTGCACAATAGCCAATAGGGGAGAATCATGCACACCACCAATAGAGGGGGAAAGTCCTGCACAATAGCCAATAGGGGAAAATCATGCACATCACCAATAGAGGGGGAAAGTCCTGCACAATAGCCAATAGGGGAGAATCATGCTCACCACCAATAGAGGGGGAAAGCCCTGCACAATAGCCAAGAGGGGAAAATCATGCACACCACCAATAGAGGGGGAAAGTCCTGCACAATAGCCAATAGAGAAAAAATCATGCTCACATGAAATCATCCAGCCCCTCCCCTCTCAAAAGTTTAATGGTCCGTCCCTTGGGGGGGTGTTTGGGGGGGGCGGGGGGGGGGCTACCCTCCGAAACCACGCTCTGTTTATGTGTATAAGATTCGATGATTCACTGAATTCTGCAATTCACACTACTTTATCTCACCTGGCTGCGTTCTTCATCGATGCACGAGCCAAGAGATCCACCGGAATTAAGGAAATATAATAAGGAAAGGAGAGGAAATAGAAATTTATTGGCTGGAACAACCTATGTAACAAAAGTTATATGGTAGCAATAATAAAACCTCTACATCTAGTCTCTTACGGGTGTCCCACTAAGTCTGGTTTACCCATGCTAATGCTGTATAATGGTCGGTCTAATTAGCAACAATGTTTTTTCTCTTTTAGGGAGAGTATATTGCGCCACAGAAGATCGAAAATATTTACCTGAGGAGCCCGTTTGTTGCACAGATATATGTCCACGGAGATAGCATTCGGGTAAACAAACATGGGAAAAAAATTATTGACAAGAGTCTGAAAAAAGAATTATTATATTTTTTTGGGGCATAGAGTAAAACGGGTCAGCATTTTTGCAGTTTTTTTAAAGCCCTCACAGCCTTTAAATGACTTCTATAAGCATTTTTTTGTAGCCGTGGTAATACTGATTGTTTATAACAATGTCTGGTTCAGTCATTTTTGGTAGCTGTTGTGGTACCAGACGCGGAGGTGCTCGAGGCCTGGGCCGAGAAGAAAGGGATCCCTGGAGACCTGAAGAAGCTCTGTCAAAATAAGGTAACGACAAAACGGTTGATTGCGCTAGGAAACAGACCAATAAAATAATACAATTCAGTTATACAATACATTTTTCTGTCCCGTTGCCAGGTTTTTTAGTGGGGTTAGGGGGTGATGTTTCTTTTTTACTTTAAAATTGTTTAAAGGAGATTTTGCTCTTTTTAAGAAGTGTGATGTGAGCTATTGATTAAGATCAAAATTTGTGAATATATGTACGACTTAAATGCTAAAGATGCCTATCCTTTTTTTTTGTATTTTATCGACGAGGGTTGTAGCATTGTCACCAGTTTACTTCCGGTAGATTACATAACAATCTCCGATGAAATATAACGGAAAACTCGAAAAATATTTCAAAATATTGAAAGCAGTATGTCTATTGGAAGTTTCTTTGAGAAGTGATTGATAATTTAGAGCGGATGGCCTGTTAAATATATCGATTTCTAATAGATTATTTTGTCTTTTAACGGTTGATTCCGTCGGACCTCAGGAAGTAAACTGGTGACAATGCGGCTAAGAATGGTAGGTCCTTTTTTCATGTCAGGCTATGTTCTTCTGCAGACTGTTCACCAGAGGATATTTGAGAGTATGGTCAAGGTCGGGGAAGAAAGTCAACTGAATTCGTTAGAGAAGGTAATACCTTACAGCAATTTCCAATATTCTGCGAATTTTTTTCAATCGCTGATAGAACCGCTTTCTGGCTGTCATTCTAACTAATGGCATTTGGTTCGTTTTTTATTTGTCAGCACCTTGCACCGAGGTGGCGCTATTGAAGATCACTTCAATGCTGGCCAATTATAACAGCCAAAAGGCGATTTAGCTTTTGGAAATCGTCGATGAGATTTCGCAGAATATTGAAACCCGTAGTATTAAGGTCTATGCATAGTCATTCATAGTCGTTCATAGTCGTTCATAGTTCATAGTCGTGCATAGTTCATAGTCGTGCATAGCCATACGTTGCGGAGGGTTTGTGTCGAGTCGATACACAGGCTTACCAACCTCTCAGTCAGTCTCCAGTAAATCCCAGTAACTAGCTCGAATATTTTCACGATTGATCACCTCCTGTAATTGTCCTATATTGTCTTATATCTTAAAATAAAGGTCACAATAAACTCTTATTGCTTTGTGATGTGTATTTATTCAGAATAAGCGGTATTTCTAACGTTTGAGCAGTTGAGGGATTCGGCGTTACTTGATGCCCCTAAAAAGAAGTCTTTTAAAGTCTAATTCTTTTTAGAGCCATTGTTTCAGTGTCTTTTAACTGCCATTCTCCATTTGCAGTTAGCCGTTTGCATTGATAACGTTTTTTTTAATTAGGTTTATTTTTTTTCTCTCAGGTACGCGGAATACATTTGTGTTCAGAGGCCTTTTCAATAGATAACGGCCTTTTGACTCCGACTTTGAAGATCAAAAGACCGCAGATGTCGACGTTCTTCCGAGATATTATCGACAACCTCTACACGACGGTTGTCGCGAGTGGCGCTGTGTAAATTCAATAACACAGAGAGCCGTAGCAGGCCACGTAAGATTGGGGAGTGTGTGTGTGTGTGTGTGTGTGTGTGGGGGGGGGGGGGGGGGGGGTGAGGGGGGCACAATACAGATAATTTTTAAAATATCGGGGGGGGGGGGGGAGGGGGCACGTGCCCTGGCAAAATTGTGACGACAACCTTTTGCAATATGGGATTGACAAGGGAGAACAACCCTCGAGGTATTATCGATGGAAGATGACAGACCCCTACTTCTACCAATTCTTGTTATTATAAACTTTAAACTTTAAACTTCCATTAAATTCCAAGTTAATGGTTTTGACATATATAATCAAGCGATTGTGATAAATAAATGTTTGTACTTTTCACTCTTTTGCCTGTTGATATTTGCTCTGGGAGTTAACCACGATTTCCTGAGTGAGGAAGGACGCGCCCTTACCAAGCCTCTGCCACCCTCCTTGTCGTATTAGGCTACCGACACATTCTTTTTTATACACATATTCCAAAAACGATTGCACTCGAGAATCTGTGTCGTAACACGCAGTGGTTCATGGGTAGTGTAGTGCTGAATCATTGTATCTGAAAGCCATGTGAATGGTCATAAGAAAATGAACAAGAATTTAACAGCTTTGAAGCCTTGGATTTGTATTTTATTCACGCTTATTTGCTTTTACTTGATAACCATAAAGCAGATCAATAAAGATACACAGATTCTTCGAGTGCAACGTTTTTTAAATAGTTTGTATAAAGACTTTTTTATAAGAACGTCCAGCCTGAGATTTCACCGAATTTTAAGATGTGCTCATAACATCCCGAGGCTCAGATAGTAGAAAAATATTTCTTTGTTAGTCTGGTGCGTTTTACATTTTGCATTGAAAGCTATTACAATTTTGCGGCATAACAGTGCCACCTCTGTAAAACGGCAACGCAACACTAGGCAGGCTATAGCTCCGTAAAACCTCTGTAAAACGGACTGGGGACTGTGCTATAGGGACTGCTATTCAGTGCCACCTCTATAAAACGGACACTCTAGGGACAATGCTATGGTGTTATCCTATAAAACAGATATCCTGGGGACCGTGCTATAGAGTCAACTCTAATTAACGACCACCCAAGCATCGTGCTACAGTGATACCTCTACAAAACGGACACACTAGATATAATGCTTAAGTGTTACCTCTTTAAACGGATACACTAGGGACCATGCTATACAGTGATACCTCTATAAAACGGACAGACAAGGGACCATGCTATACAGTGATACCTCTATAAAACGGACAGAAAAGGGACCATGCTATACAGTGATACCTCTATAAAACGGACAGAAAAGGGACCATGCTATACAGTGATACCTCTATAAAACGGACAGACAAGGGACCATGCTATACAGTGATACCTCTATAAAACGGACAGAAAAGGGACCATGCTATACAGTGTAAAACGGACAGACAAGGGACCGTGCTATACAGTGATACCTCTATAAAACGGACAGACAAGGGACCAATATTTCTTCAAATCTAAATTTTTAATTCTATCAACCACGAAAGCTAGTGATGCGATGTAAACCTTATAATCTATGCTCGTTATTGTAGAATAAGTGTTCCATCGTTATGCTCTGTTAACAAACGAGGCTAATATAGTAATGTAACTAGCTTTATTGAGAAAACAGTCAAGACACAACTTCAAATTATATTTTATTTTCCCGAAGGATCACGAGGGACTGATTCTAATCCTGGTCCGCCTGTGCTTATAGCTTCTTGACCCAAATTGATGGTGTTGTTATACGATTGGGTATCCTTTGTTACCCAGAATGCCTGGAATAAGAGCCTACGGCAAAAAGGCAGCGGTATCCACGCTAAAATAAAAATGGCGGACGAACTAGAGAAGTTTTTACGTCGTTTTCAGAATCATTCTCAACAAATATGGGCCAAACTTAAGGCAAAGGGAAACAAAAAGGCCAAAAGAGTGCGAGCAAGTGATATCGTGGAGGCATCTGTGTTGAGCGCAGCGAGTTTCCCGCTATGCCTGGGTGTTATTCAAAATACTGTTTTCCGCCCTCTTCGATTGACTAGTCATATACGAATACTCGCACCGGCTTGTGGAGCTATCTCCGTTGCCGTTTCAGGCGCTATATCTTCTTTAGTATTCATAACATACACTGAGAAATCCAAAGATGCGAAGGATAGATACTTTGAGTCTCATAAAAGTCAGTTTGATTCGTATTTTCGTACCATTCGGTATAGCTACAGTCCGATGGATATTGCAGTGTGTGTTGTAGGGAGTTTGTTTGTTTTCAAGACTCTTGGCGGCCGATTTCGCTCTGTTCTCCCTAGCAGTTTGTTACATGCTGGAGCTTTTGCAAAAGTGTCTCTTCCAGCTGTCAGTAAACTGCACGCTTCAGATACAACCAAGAGAAAACTTGTCAAACTTGGTGAGAGATAGTACTGCATTTTAGTGCGATGCAAGACATCATAGCCTTGTAAATAAGCCAGCAAGTTTACAATTTTTAGTCTCTTATATATATATATATATATATATATATATATATATATATATATATATATATATATATATATATATATATATATATATATATATATATATATAGCACAAAGGGAACAGTTTTTAAGTGACAAATATGGTTGTTCAAAAGCTAACAGGGCAATAATCACTGCTGTGAGCTAGTGTGATTGGAAGCCATCTGCTGGCCAGTGAAACCAGTTAAATGCTCTTGATTGACGGTTATGTGGTTATGTATTTTGTCTCTTTAAATTTATGACTGAGAACTTGAAGATTACTCCAAATCATTGTAAAAAAAGAAAATTAAAACTTGGGAAAATTGGTGGAAAAAAGTTAGTTCCCTTTATGACATGGCAATTTTTATCTTTCAGGTAAAAGGTATGGATGCCATACTTGTGGAAGAAAGAGATGGCAGACATTTGTTGGTGATCATATTCCACCAAATAAGTTATTAAAACCAGGAAAAACTCAGAGATTCTACCCGCAGTGTACTAACTGCTCAAACAAACAAGGTACAGTAACAACTTTAAAGCCGCATTGTCACCAGTTTACTTCCGGAGGTCCGACGGAATTCCCAACTGTTAAAAGACAAAAGAATCTAAATTACCAATCACACCCTCAAGGAAACTTCCAATAGACACACTGCTTCCAATGTTTTGAAATATTTTTCACGTTTCCATTAAAAATCGTCAGATATTGTTAGGTAACCATCTTTTAACGGTTGAGGTTTCTGTCGGACCTGCAGGAGTGAACTGGTGACAATGCGGCTTTAAGGTCTCTAATGTTAAAGCTCCTAATGTACTTCCTCCTGGGACTAAATAATCTGTACCTTAGCCTTTCATCAAACACCTTTCACTCTGATATGGTATGGACTTGGAAGACAGTGTTCCTCCACTGCAGACGTGGTATATTTTACCCTTACAGTACTTTGAATGTAACCTATCCCTCCTTGTGTCATAGTCACATTTTATTAATTTATCATGTTTGATTTGATTAGAGCCCCTTTAGACTAAAAGTAGTTTTCATTTGTTGTAATTTATGTGTTTTGTAGGGGCAGCATTATCCACAAACTCCAAAATGAGACGCATAAAGACACATGGACTCACATTAAAAGTCTATCATGTTTGGCTGCCTTTACCAGGGCTTTTAATGGCTGCTAGAGACTGCTTTCTCAAGGTGTAAATAGGCAGGATAACAACTGTTCTTACTGTATGTCTCTTGTAAACATGTAGTCTACTTTGCTGATTATTATCACTCTGCCCTTTGTCAACACTGGAAAATCTAAAGGCTTGATAATTTTTTGGGTGGGAGGATATTAATTTTTGGGGTGAAGGGTTGGTTAGACCCTCGCAGGCATTTGTCATATAGAAAGCTACCACGCACAAATCAGCTTATAAATTGTGCTACACAAGGAATTATTGTTGTTTTAATTATTTTCATAGAAAATAGGCAAAATTTTGATTTTCTATTGAATAATTTTTTGGAAGCGATCGCTTAAAAGAGGGATATCCAGTGCTTAACTTGGGAGAAGGGGTGCAAAATCTTGAGACTTTGTGTGGACAAGTCCTTGGTGGATTCAACTTATCAGCTTTTGTTCGATTATCAAGTACCCCATCTCAAACTATGATTTTGCATAGCAAAAAAAAAAGTGTAGAGACAAAAACCTACAACAATTGCAAATAATCTTGCTATCTGATTGGTTGTTAGCTCATAGTAGTCAGAGGACATTCCACAGGATTCGTCATTCAACAATCCTTCATTAAGAAATCACTCAAAACATAAACAAATCCCTTAAAACATCATCAAAATATTTTGATCATTAGCATACGAATATTGTATGCTGTAAAAGAGTACATACAGTACCACCAAACATGGAAATTTGTTAAACACCAATGGAAGTATAAAATAGATAGCTCTGTCCCTTTATAATAGTGTACATTTAAACATATATTTACCTAAAAAATAATTATAATAAATGAATATTTACAAAATAAACACCAAAAGGACCTTAAACATTGCCATCAACAAATTGAAAATCTTAACTTAAAAAAAACATTTCAATGTTTAGGCATGCACACAATGCAGAAAAAGCTTGGTTATCATACAGTAGTTAGATTTGAAATAGATTTTTTAGTAGAGGATTGGAGTGCAAAGATGGATGGAATTAATGCTATGAAAATATTTTTGAAAAACCGTATAGTATTATTAATGTGATGGTAATATGGAATGGAAAATTGCTCTGGCCTAGACCAAGCTTAAGGCCAGGCAAAGTGTATTGGGTACTTCTCGCCGGGTAAGTCACCCACGTTATGTTCAGCGAACTCGAGAGAAGTAATGTATGGTTGATATGTATCACGCTATAATAGTCAACCCCCAGAGAAATTTGTCTATTACTAGACAAATTCAGTTTGCATAGTCCTTTTGAATAGACATGGTACATATTAAATTATTTAATCATTGTCATTTAAATGTGAGAATCTTAGGCCAGATTGAAGTACTGTATTTTTTTATTTTATCTTATTTTTTACTTTATACAGGGCCCATTTTATTTTTGTTTCAACACACAGTTTATGCCCATGTATGTTTTTTTTCTCTTAACTATCCATGTATCTTTGATACTTTTTGATAATGTACTAACATCCAGTAAGAGTCAATAACAAGCCTCATAAAACTTAAGGCGAAACTTAACAAATGTGATTCTCTAATAACCCAAGAATCAGTTTTAACCATCCTAAAGAGTTAAAACTTAAGAACTAAGCTCTCCATAGTAAATTGCTATTTTTCATTATGACATCAGAACTGATTCTTTCTTTTTCATAGCTGCTTTTTCTCCGCCCCCAGCATAATCAGATTGATACTGTCGCCGTTTTTGTAAATACTCCACCCGGCACGCCTCAAACAACTCTTTGTCTTGATAGCTGAAAATAGAGCACTAAACATTTTAATGCTTGGCAAAACATAAATTGTGTTGATAACTTGGTTACAAATACAGTATAAGGAACTGCAATCATGACCATTTTAGATTATCCAATAGCTCATTATACTGTTGTTAATAAAATACTAATGCTTAATGATGAAATCATTGATTACGTAATGTCAAATGACCTCTTGTTTTAGTCTGGACTTTGTACCATCAGTTTGGATATCTTTTTTTCCCAACCCAATCAAAATTTGTTTTAAAATTTGTTGTTACATTACATTAACTTCTTATTACACTAAGCCTTACACCAAGCTGCTAATCAGCAGTTATTACATTAAATGGTGATACACTATGAATTCCCAAATGTTGTTCTCTGGCAGAGATGTATCAGGGAGCGGGCACGCGCCCCTGTTATGCCTTGTCTGGAAGGGCAAAGTGTAGGCAATGGAAACAAAGGTACCGAATTATTATGAAGGAGAAATAATTGCAAAATAGCTCCAAACTTATACAGTACTAGGCATACAAGCATTACCCCTCTTTAACAGTTCTGCATTATAAATGCATTGCTTCTAATTATGACTGCAGTTTGGAGGATGTTAACTAAATCATAAACCTATTGAGTTGTTTTATTATAGGGCTGAAGTGTTTATTCATAGGGAGGGGGAATTGAATATGGTTTTACATTGTTGGTAGGGTGATGTGGTCCCTTGTAATGCTTACTTTTTAGTAAGGCAGTCCTTCATTGCTGTGTTTTGCTTGCGGCAATGCCAGACCATAGAAATACTCCTTCCTTTGCAGCATTTCTCAAACTCTGCCAAAAAATAGGTGAGAAATAGTAGCTAATATCAGTACAAAGTATTTTATCACCCCTTACCATCACTATCCAAACATACCAACAAAAGTAACAATATTACTAGTTGCATCACTATAAACATCATAATCACCAACATCGACTGTCCCCTGTTTTTATCATAACATAATTGGCTGTCAATCTCTGGACCTCAAAAAATCTGGAGAAGCAATCGGTTTATTATTATCGGCAGAGGGATTGACATACGGCACACTATCCTCAATATACACTTAAAAATACCACGTAAAACAATAATCCTGAATTGCAAAGCAGCTCATAAGCTAGCTTTTCGAGAGAGAAAAATCCCTGAGACATCGAAGAATTGCGTAATTAATAAACCAATAACTTTTGAGAATATTGAATTTACCGTCCACAAGGTCCTTGCATCTCTCTCTTGCCTTCTCTCGGACTAGTTTGGGTATGAGGACATCTTTCTCTACGTGTCTTAAGCTCTCGCCACTCGCCCACGGTGGAATAGTTGGCTCTTCCTTGGGACCTTCTTGGTTTTGGTCCGCCATTTTGGTTTATACCCGGCATGCAACGTAGTCGACAGAAGAAGGAAACTTGCCCACAGCGATCCCGCCGAAGATATAAGGAACGAGAAAATTAGACCCCCCTCCCTCCCCACAATATAAACAAAAGCAAAAAAATTGGTAAAGACTAAAGAACGACTCAGCCTTTAAAAAAACTAAGCGTATAACGCACAGTTTTTCCCCCGCCTTTGCTTTGACCTACATGGGTCCCCTCCTGGGGGATGTACCGGAAGCGGAAATAACACGTGCAGTTCGCGGCACGGGACTCGTGCTTCGATTGTTCGGTCAACGTTTGTTTCATTCTAATTGAGCCAAACTAACGCTTGTAAAAATGCTCTTGAAACTTTAATAAGCGGACCGCAAATGCAATTCACAATTGCGGCTATCGCCGGAGATGAAATATTTATACCATTGGAGGCTTGGCGGTTTGGCAAGAAATCAGCAAAGAACGCCTGGTGCTTCTGAACATTTAGGTCTTGTACAGAAAGAGAGCGGACGCGACGGCAAAGGGCACGGGAAAATGGTCTATAGAAGGCTTGTTCCGGTAGAAATTCCAGATAACAATAATGAGAATGAGCTAAAAGTGTTACATGCGTTAGAAAAAGACGAAGAGACCAAGGAAAATACATGCGATCTTCCGCCGAAATTATGCTCCTTGCAGTGTTGCCCTTCATGGCTGCAGTTCAACAAATTTGTGTTAACCGGCTACAGATGCGACTATACTGTTTCAGAATGCCTTGATAGTCTATTATACGTTCACAACGAGTCGGTGAATATATACTCACACGGTAGGTAGTCGGCGTAAGACCTTATAAGTTTTAGTTCGCCGTGAGAAAATGTCGGCTTATTATTTAGTTCCGGTTGGACTTTGGAAGATAATTTCATACGGTGAGTGGTAAAAGGTAGTCGGCCTTTTAAGTCGAATGCCGCTAGCAAAAAAAAAAAAAAAAAAAAAAAAAAAAAAATTAAAGTGCTCTTCATCGTTTCGTGAGTGTCATATTTTTTTTTCACTCGCTCTTTTTGTCATTTCATAGGCTCATGACATCGAAGGCAAGATTTGGGTTATTTTTAGCGGGAATAAACCATTCCTGATAAGTCCTCCACCGCAAATGATAAATTATGAATTGGTTTTTTTAAAGAATTTTCCGTCACCTATAAGTTATATTGTTATAATTTACCTGGGAATCAGACAACTTAATTTTTGTTCAAAGTGGGGCAACAGCATTATATCAGCATGTCTAAACAAAACTGATTTTGTAATATTTTAATTGTAATTTCATTTCTCAAAAGACATTTAATTTTCTTTAACCTCATTGTATATTTATGTATGATGCTAAAAATGGACTGAAAAGATATGAGAAGCTAAACTATCATAGTAAAAATTCCCCAGCCAGATTCGTAAGGCTAATATTAGAATTGGTTTTATTGGTTTATGCTTCATACTGTTTCTACCAAGTTTGTTCTTTGTAAACTAAATTAATTCAATACAGGTCCTTTGCTGCCTAGCTTCTTTGTTTTTGTATATCTGCCAATCTCTACTTACCAATTGGATAATTAGTTTGCAATACTAACTACTCTAGAACAGGTTTTCCAAATAAAACATTTTTATATAGTTATTTTTCAATAACTTTTACCCTAGTAAACATACCTTAACCTAAAATTGAAAGGGGGATTTACAGGCTGCTATTATACTTTGAAATGTAAAAATGTGTTAATTTAAATTTGTAAAATAATTATTGTAATCTTTAACGACAGAAACACCAGGAAAGAGTTAAATGATTGAAAATGTTCTAAGGCTAATGTAAATGACTTTTGGTTAATTTGCACCGAATGATTATTAATATATAGTAACCCTGTGCTTTTTGTTGCCACAGGTATCCCTTGTGTGTTGATGATGATCCTAATCCCACTAACTGCAAGCCAAGCGTGCCTAGAGAGCTCCTTCTGGTTTTCCCTCCATTACTTTGCCTGCTTTGCCCCATTCTTCTCAAGTCCAATCTACCACCTCTTCATGTGCCATAAACAAGGGTCCACAGCATATAATGGCTTATTAACCTTTGATATGTGTGGCATATGGGCAGTTAATACCTTTGGTGCCTTGTGTGGTATACGTGCAACATTGTTCTGCTTTCCAATCTGGAGGATGACAGCATTAATCACTTATATCTTAATTTCCTTTATTTCCTTGTACTTCATTCTTGGTGCAAGGACCCCTAAAGAGAGATTCGTTCCCTTGACTGTTTTTGGAGTTATGCGTTATCTCTTCATAGGTGTGCGATTATTTCTTCGCTACCTCGGCTATGGCTGTGGTAGTGATGGAGCTTTGCCCTACTGTGTTCTGATGGATTTATTTGCATGTGTCGGAGGGGTGATTAACATTGCTAGAGTTCCAGAGAAGTGGTTCCCTGGGCAGTTTGACATTATTGGAAACAGCCATCAAATAATGCATGTTCTTTCAGTAATCAGTGTCATATTTCTGCATCTTGGATCATCGAAAGAATTTGAGTGGATGGCTGAGTATAAGTGTTAAATCGATTGCAGTTTATATTTGAAATATAACAGTCCTGCATAATCTAAACTTAGGTTGAATTAATAAATCTGTATAGGTAGTTTAAAATTATGATTTATTGCAATCTTGATTAATCTCTTAAAATGTAGTGATAAGCACAAAAAAATCTATTTTGCCAGAAATAGAATGTTTTGCCAAAGTAGATTTTATAGTATATAAAATGTTTATTTAAACTGTTATACAGAAAAATATGCCTAGTTGTCTAAAGCTGTTAAGTGGCTGCTTCTTTATATGAGTGGCTGTGTTCTATATATGAAAGCCTAAATTATCATATAATTTTGCTATTATTCAAATAGAGGTTCTGTTTTCAATAAAGGGTCTATTGACGATCCTTGCCTCGTTTTAAAGACGCGAACACCATAATAGGAGACTAGTTCTTCTGTGCAATTTTTGTACAATTCCTACAAACATTTGGTATTGGTGTATTATTTTGTAAAAAAATATTTGGCAATTCTGCCTCTTTAGATCGCATTGACAGTTTATGTTATAAATAATTATTATTTTTGTTATTTTTTGCTGTATGCTAGGATCAATTTCCAGCTTGTTTCTGTGTGGCCTAGGAACGTCTGTAAATATAGCCTAGCTATATGCAGCCAAATGCAGAATACAATGTATTCTACAATGTTATCAAATCCTTTTAGGGATCGTTTTCATAATTAAATGTTTGCTTATTAAGCTAGCTAACCATGCTATTCAATAAATTATTTATCTAAAATATTTGTTCAAATTTAAAATCTTAGCCATGCCGCCAGAATGGTTTAAAACTATAGTAGCCAATGGCTAAAATAGTTATATTAATGATTTATTTATTCTGACGATTACAAAATAAAAGATATAAACATCCTTGTATTTTCACTTTAAATCCATATGCAATGTTGCCTCTCTTAGCACAACAAATAATACAACTTTTTTCCACGGGTACACGTTTAGGCTCCAGTCATATGTTTTAATTTATTGGCCATCACTTTAATGGTTCCCTGTAAGCAATGCAGTGGCATATGAAAAAGCACAAAAAAATTAATTCTGTTGGCTTGAATGCCGGAAACCAGAAAGCGCTTTGAAAATTATTGAGTTCGCAGAATTCAAATCGAAAACTTTCTAAAACCCGTAAGAAAAGCCAACATCAGAGAACATTCCCACCGCCATATTTTTCGGCTGAACGGAGGACGAAAGAGAAGTGAGTGAACTGTTTTTCACACCATAGCATAGGGTATACTAAACCAGATAACACAGAAGAAATCGGATTTCTTACGCCCAATGAACAAAAGTCATAAAATAACGTACACAGCGTTTCACTAGCTGTAGTATTTTGATTTTTTTATTGCTTTTATTACTATTTAACAATTAGACTACGAGTCCGAGTTTTTTTTAGAGTTTTCTAGATAGTCAACGAGACGCGTTTTTCTAATTTTTTTAGTATCAATCCACTCACATACTACCCTCAAATAAATGACGATTTAAATAATTCTCAGTAATAAATAACCGCTTTTGTCGCGAAAAGGCCGGCTTTTTCGCTACTCACTTCTATGGCTTAATAGCGGGAGCCAATTAAATTGCGAGATTCGTGAAAGTATGTCAGGGATTTATATCAATTCTAATTATCCTACGGAGGAAATAATTATTTGTGTCGATTTGCAAGTTTGTGAAAAAAGTATTTATTTGCAAAATAAATAATTACTTCATTTCCGTGCGTTTCGCCAAGTGTCACATTTAGATTCGACAGCAAAATAAATATCCTATTGTGAAATTTCTATTATAGCGACGGACAAGGGGAATTGACACATACTATACGCGCGCGTGTAATTTTCGGGTAAGGTGGCTGTGCGCATATAAAAAAAAAAAAATAAACTCAGCAAAAATCTGTGTGCATTTCAAGCAACAACGACCCGGGGAGGGGGGGGGGGGGGGGGGGTCGCGAGCGCCGCAGGGAGCCCAAGCTCACAGTTTTTGGGATAAAAATGGTTTTGATCATTTTAATCCCCCTTTGTGAAGTTTCGTAGATATCAGCTACCTCTGCCTCATTCTACATACAGTCGAAGCTCTCTGAGCGACCGCTCTCGTAAGCGACCAGCTCCGATAACGACCACGAATCACCGATTGAATTGTCAAACAAACTCTGTAATTCTAAGCTCTCGTAAGCGACCAACTTATCGGTGCGACCAGCTCCGTTGACGACCACAATTTCAAACCACCAGCTGAGATTTTCTTTTATTTTTAAGCTCTCGTAAGCGACCACAATTATTTTTGGCTTTACAACATCAGTCAACACCTGATCAGCTGATAAACATCATATCCAATGCATGCTGAAATCACATATAAAGCGTAGTAGGCAACCATGTGGGCAACCAGTAAAGAATTTCATAATTACAATTTTCTTAACTTCAATCTCAACCATGGATTGACATTTCTTTGTCTCCAGAAAATTTATAAATGCAAGGAATCTCTAGTCCATTGCCAGCTCCACGATTTATCCTTTTTCCAGTTACAATAGCCATCCACTTGTTTGTTGCACGCTTTAGAAATCGGCTAACAAAAGACGCCATGCGATCGTCGTAGACGCATAAGATATTCTCATGATGAAAAACTTAAGTCGTCGATATAAATAACGAGCATAACGAGCTACTTTGCGTAGAATTAATTGCTATTAAATAAAACAACTCACTCTTATGATAAGTCAAATACCTTGTTTTAAAATCAAGCAATAAACCAAAATATTACAGCGTTGTTATTATCACGATAACTTTTAGATTCCAGCATTTTAATTAAGCTCCCGTAAGCGGCCAACACTTATTGTTCAAGTTTTTGACGCCCAGTGGTCGCTTATGAGAGCAATCTCTCGTAAGAGACCAGCTCCGTTAACGACCACAATTTTCAGTTCCCAAGGTGGTCGCTTACGAGAGCTTCAACTGTAATTATGTTTTATTGGGAAATTACCAAAATCAAATTTGAGGAAAAAAAAACGAGCTAATGACTCTGATCTTCATATAAGACTTTTAAAAACAACAAAATGACTTCACTTCATTTTTATTTAGTGGTGCATGATTGGTTCCCCACGTATTTGTACGAAG